>NC_084549.2:62517500-62607500 GCF_033978685.3 Nerophis lumbriciformis | reverse complement strand
TATATATATATATATATATATCCATCCATCCATCCATCCATCCATTTACTATCGCTCGGATTGCGGATGGTTGACGACTTTCTGATGCGGTTGCGGATGAAATAATTGCCTGTCCGCGCATCTCTAATATATATATATATATTTATAGCTAGAATTCAATGAAAGTCAAGTATTTCTTATATATATATATATATATATATATATATATATATATATATATATATATATGAAATACTTGACTTGGTGAATTCTAGCTGTAAATATACTCCTCCCCTCTTAACCACGCCCCCAACCACGCCCCCACCCCAACCACGCCCCCCGCACCCACCCCCCACCTCCCGAAATTGGAGGTCTCAAGGTTGGCAAGTATGCATGAGTGGGAAAGCTTGTTTGGATTGGGTCATATATAAAAACACAGTCAGATGTTTAACAATCAGTTGGAGGCACATTCCTTAATAAAGTCATGACATCTTGCGGGCCTGACTGAGCACGCCGGCGAGCCGCACTTGGCCTTCAGGCCGTAGTTTGGACACCACTGATTTAGAGGATCAACCGCAACTGTTTGATACAACACATTTAGACAGAGATGTTATTTTCTGAAGCTTTTCTGTCGGAAGCTGTTGAGCTTTGGAGTTGTCTGCGACAAATGTGTGTGTGTGCGTGCATGTGTGTGTGTTTTTGTGTGGGGCGGAGCCTTCAGCAAGCATAAGATGATGTTAGAAATGATGTTAAAAATGATGCAAACTGACGATGACGTCTGTAATTTTGGCGCTCCTCCTCTGCAGGAAGATGAAAACAATCAGTGCATGACTGAGGGCAGCAATAAAGATCAAATTTCACTTTTATTTCCCAGCATCTTTTGTAACGAGGCCACGGAGCACGCTGCAGGTCGGACTCCGTCGTCTATTTCGGGTCGCCCGGCCATGGTGACGGCTGAACTTAACATAAGCCCCGCCGGGCGAGCGCGGTGCTAAATGAGAAGATTTGTCTTGTCAACGAGGCCGTTTATATGGCTGCTGTTTTTTGTTGTTGTTTTTTCCGCAGGTCAGCCTCATTAAACTTCAGCGCCAGCCGTGAGCCGCACTTTGGACTCTGCGGAGGAATAATATCTTTAATAACTGTCCTTACCTGTCTGGAAGCATCTCTAATTGTGGTGTGATTATTTTACCTGTTTAAATATTTTGAATCATTATTTGCCCATTAAGGCAGATACTTTTCGGGGGTTTTGACGAACATTTTCGGCAAAACTTTGCCCCAGTTTTTGTATGTTTTCTCATTAAAGCACGGCCAAACCTCACGTGTGTTAGTCCTCTACCCTGTGTGCATCATTTCACAGAATAGTGTGTCAAAACAAAGCGATAATGACTCAGCCTCTGTGTTGTTTTATTGCAAAATAAGCCACAAAGGGGCTTATTTTTTTGCTTTGGTTCACAGTCATGTTGGAAGAGGAAAGGGCCTGCTCCAAACTGTTCCCACAAGGTTGGGAGCATGGAATTGTCCAAAATGTTTTGGTATCCTGGAGCATTCAAAGTTAATTTCACTGGAACTAAAGGGGCAAGCTCAACTCCTGAAAAACAACCACACACCATAATTCCTCCTCCATCAAATTTCACACTCTGCACAGTGCAGCCCGAAATGTACCGTTCTCCTGGCAACCTCCAAACCCAGACTCGTCCATCAGATTGCCAGATGGAAAAGCGTGATTTATCACTCCAGAGAACGCGTCTCCACTGCTCTACAGTCCAGTGGCGACGTGCTTTACACCACTGCATCCGACACTTTGAATTGGACTTGGTGATGTATGGCTTAGATGCAGCTGTTCAGCCATGGAAACCCATTCCATGAAGCTCTCTACGTACTGTACGTGGGCTAATTGGAAGGTCACATGAAGTTTGGAGCACTGTAGCAACTGACTGTGCAGAAAGTCGGCGACCTCTTTGCACCATGCGCTTCAGCATCCACTGACCCCTCTCTGGCAGAGTACGTGGCCTACCACTTGGTGCCTAAGTGCTTGATTTTATCCACCTGTGGCCGGGCCAAGTGATTATGACACCCGATTCTCATCATTTGGATGGGTGCACCCTATAGTAGGGATGTCCCGATCCAGGTTTTTGCACTTCCGATCCGATACCGATATTGTTTTTGCACTTCCAATCCGATACCGATACTGACCGATACCGATACTGACCGATAATGGCCTATCCGAGCATGTATTAAAGTTTAAAGTTATTTAACCTACTTAGTTGTCAGAATCATGTTGAAAAGGGTTTTACTACTCTTGATAACAACTAGCCAGCTGAATTAGGTGAGTTTGAATAATACACAATGGTTGGTAACAAGAAATGTACCTGTTTATTCAAGGATAAACACAAAATAGACAAAATTATACATGACAAACAGAAATGGCATCATTGAAACTAGGGCTGGGCGATATGGCCTTTTTTAAATATTGCGATATTTTAAGGCCATATTGCGATACACGATATACATCTCGATATTTTGCCTTAGCCTTGAATGAACACTTGATGCATATAATCACAGCAGTATGATGATTCTATGTGTTTTGATTGATTGATTGAGACTTTTATTAGTAGGTTGCACAGTGAAGTACATATTCCGTACAATTGACCATTAAATGGTAACACCCCAATAAGTTTTTCAACTTGTTTAAGTCGGGGTCATGATACAGATATATACTATGAGATATATACTATCATCATAATACAGTCATCACACAAGATAATCACATTGAATTATTTACATTATTTATAATCCGGGGTGTGGAGGGGGGCGCCGGATGTAAGTGTCAAAAAGACAGCCAAAAGAGTTTGATGTGAGAATAAATCTAAAGTTAAAATGTAGGGTAGAAATGCATCCATTTGCAGGTAATGTAGTCCTGATTTTCAACATTTTCTTTCAAGGCTTGCATGTCTACATTAAAACATTCTTCTTCATACTGCATTAATATATGCTACTTTTAAACTTTCATGCAGAGAAGGAAATCACAACTAAAAAAATCACTAACTTTTTCATACGGTGTTGATCTGGAAATTTTTGCCTCGGCATTTTGATGGTGTGGGCGTGTGGCACCGAACGGAGATAAGCGTCTCGACAGACGTTATAATATTTGAACAATGATGACGAAAACTGTTTTCTCTGTCGTGTCCGTGTGTCGAAAATTGTTATGCGCATATTTTTGTATTTGATTTTGTGCGTGGCATATAATTGCTATGCGCAGAGGACGTTCAAACAGTGCGCAATTGCACAAGCGCGCACCTTAGAGAGAACGTTGGTCACACGGCTGCGCTAGCATCACAGCTAACGTTAGCCATGCTGCTACCTCTCTGCTCGGGGAGGACGTATACGTATGTGACATATGACGTGACAGGATGTGACGTGTGTAAGAAGGTGCGCTTGCTGTCTGTGAGAAGCACAGACACAGAAAAGAGTGAGAAGAGCCTGTCGTGTAATGCCAGCAGCTAAAAGCAACTGCGTGAAAATCCACAGACCTGTGGATGTGTTGAAGGTGTTCTGGAAAATGCGGTACGGAAATTAGGGAGCAGCAGAAAAGTGGAATGTACTATTTAAATAGGTGCGTTGGAAAACACGGAGCGGAGTTTCTTTTTTAACTGGATCTGGATCGGCATTTTCCCATGCCTTGTCGATATGCATTTTTTTGCAAATATCGGCGGCCGATCCGATCCAAATATCGGATCGGGACATCCCTACCCTATAGTCAGAAAAATACTGTATATAAAGAGAGGATATTATTATTATTATTAGCCTTTATTTATTATTAGCCTTTATTTAACCAGGTAAAATCCCATTGAGATCAAAGATCTCTTTTCCAAGGGAGACCTGGCCAAGAGGGCAGCAGCAAGGTTACATTAAAAACAGTAAACAAATACATAAAACATCACATTTACAACATTAAAACTTTCTCACATGACACATGTGCATACAGACAAGGTAGACTGCAGTCCTTTCACAGAAGCTTTAAACTCATTCAACGTAACTAGGGTTTGAAGTTTAATATTCGATTGTAGGTTATTCCAAGCCTTCGGTGCTGAAAACCTAAATGCTTTCTTGCCCAGTTCAGTTCTTACTTTGGGGACGACAAATTGCAGAACATTCATTGAACGAAGATTGTGACTTCCTTGTTTCTTTGTTAAAAGACAAGACAGATAAGATGGAGTGATACCCAGAATGGTTTTGTAGATGAAAACATACCAATGATTGAGGCGTCGAGCACATAAAGATGTCCAGTTAACCATTGAGTATAACACACAATGGTGAGTAAGGGGAGCGCAGTTGGTGATGAATCTCAGTGCCCCGTGGTACACACTATCCAGCTTGTGGAGACAACCAGCAGTAGCATTCATGTACAACACATCTCCATAGTCAATAACAGGTAAAAAGGTTGTTTCCACCAATTTCTGTTTCACAGTAAAAGAGATTGGCAGACCGGGGTGGTGGTTCCTCTCTTTAAGAAGGGGAACCGGAGAGTGTGTTCTAACTATCGTGGGATCACACTCCTCAGCCTTCCCGGTAAGGTCTATTCAGGTGTACTGGAGAGGAGGCTACGCCGGATAGTCGAACCTCGGATTCAGGAGGAACAGTGTGGTTTTCGTCCTGGTCGTGGAACTGTGGACCAGCTCTATACTCTCGGCAGGGTCCTTGAGGGTGCTACATGTGCTTTGTGGACTTGGAGAAGGCATTCGACCGTGTCCCTCGGGAGGTCCTGTGGGGAGTGCTCAGAGAGTATGGGGTATCGGACTGTCTGATTGTGGCTGTCCGCTCCCTGTATGATCAGTGTCAGAGCTTGGTCCGCATTGCCGGCAGTAGGTCGGACACGTTTCCAGTGAGGGTTGGACTCCGCCAAGGCTGCCCTTTGTCACCGATTCTGTTCATAACTTTTATGGACAGAATTTCTAGGCGCAGTCAAGGCGTTGAAGAGTTCCGGTTTGGTGGCTGCAGGATTAGGTCTCTGCTTTTTGCGGATGACGTGGTCCTGATGGCTTCATCTGGCCAGGATCTTCAGCTCTCACTGGATCGGTTCGCAGCCGAGTGTGAAGCGACTGGGATGAGAATCAGCACCTCCAAGTACGAGTCCATGGTTCTCGCCCGGAAAAGGGTGGGGTGCCATCTCCGGGTTGAGGAGGAGACCCTGCCCCAAGTGGAGGAGTTCAAGTACCTAGGAGTCTTGTTCACGAGTGGGGGAAGAGTGGATCGTGAGATCGACAGGCGGATCGGTGCGGCATCTTCAGTAATGCGGACGCTGTATCGATCCGTTGTGGTGAAGAAGGAGCTGAGCCGGAAGGCAAAGCTCTCAATTTACCGGTCGATCTACGTTCCCATCCTCACCTATGGTCATGAGCTTTGGGTTATGACCGAAAGGACAAGATCACGGGTACAAGCAGCCGAAATGAGTTTCCTCCGCCAGGTGGCGGGGCTCTCCCTTAGAGATAGGGTGAGAAGCTCTGTCATCCGGGGGGAGCTCAAAGTAAAGCCGCTGCTCTTCCACATTGAGAGGAGCCAGATGAGGTGGTTCGGGCATCTGGTCAGGATACCACCCAAACGCCTCCCTAGGGAGGTGTTTAGGGCACGTCCAACCGGTAGGAGGCCACGGGGAAGACCCAGGACACGTTGGGAAGACTATGTCTCTCGGCTGGCCTGGGAACGCCTCGGGATCCCCCGGGAAGAGCTGGACGAAGTGGCTGGGGAGAGGAAAGTCTGGGCTTCCCTGCTTAGGCTGCTGCCCCCGCGACCTGACCTCGGATAAGCGGAAGAAGATGGATGGATGGATGGACAGTAAAAGAAAAGCAAGACTTGTTTCTATAATAAAATCCCAGTAAAAGTTTAAAAAATTTTTTACAACATACTGAATGTGCTCCTTAAAACTTAAGTGGTCATAAATATTTAAAAGCAGATACTAACATAATTTGTTGCCCATTTCTTGTTAAAATGTTCTCACACAGTGCTGATCTTACAGTTTTTGATGTGGTAAAGAGTACACACTTTGTTTTCTCTGCATTTAAAACCAGTTGAAGATAGCAAAGTTGTTCTTGTACTCTGTCAAATGCATGTTGTAGATATTTATATGACAGTATCATCAGCATAGAAATGGAAAGTTGAGTTCGGAATAATATAAGGATAATATTACCACAACTGAAGGTGTGTAGCACAAGAGTAGGGCGGATCGATACATATATCAGTGGTGTTGATACCATGGGTCGTACTGTATGATCAGTATTAAAATGATTAGATTGATACAGTATTTGTATTTTCTCAAAATGAGCGTTCTTATTAGTTAAAACCACTCAATCAGATTATGGACAACACTATTGTGGGACCTCTGACGCTAATATGTTTTGTCCCATGCCCCGCCCCTCAGCAAAGCTTTGCGGTTGAAGAAGATATTGTGCTGGTCTGCCAAAGAGGCACAACAACAACAAAAACAATTATTGCAGTGCTGCTGCATCAGCCCGATGACGTTGCCTTTAAAGTATCCCACAAACTGTAAGTAAATTACAACTCCCTGCAGCGTGCCAACGTCTGAGTCACGAACCCGGCTGAATTTAGCGCTCGGGTCAATACTGCAAATTAATCATGTAATTGTGTGTTTTGTTTACCGCGAGAAAAGGTCACACGGAATCAATTTTTTTTTACAGAACGATGGAATGCGATGAAGTCAAAATGAGATTGAGGGGGGAAGGCACGAAAAAAAGTCTTGAGCAAATCTAATATTAAGGATGTAGAAGCTAGGAGCATAGCTTGTTCTGCTCTGAAGCCAATGACGCTGAAATAAAACCATCAATACTCATAAACGTTGACCTGAATGATCATAATGGCGCTGATGGAGGGTTGCTTCTCGCTGCACGGTTTGCCGGAAGCTGCTCTAATCACCAACACACACACATACTGGTTATCATTTGGGATGGGGACCGAGTTTTTGATCATCACTTGTGGGGACCATCCTTTCTACAGGTTGTGGAGGCATAAAAAAACCTGCCTAGTTAGCTCATACACGTCTTTAAATATCTGGATTGATGAAGTAATGTGCTGATCATTCTTACTGGGGACCCTGGGGAAAAATAGTTAATATAGTTCATGGGGACCAAATTTAAACAATTTTGCATAATTCACACAAATTTGTACGTGACTACTGAGGACCATTTAAAAAAAAAAAATTAAATATGACATGATCCTCAGGATACAGCACTACAGCTGTCCTCTTATAGGAAGTTTCACCACTTAAATGTTAAAGCAAATCCTGCATCTTCTGTGACATTACTGAAGACTGCTATTTAGCAGTAATGAAGTTGTCTGCAACTCCAACTACCATATATAGAAGGATGGAAAATTCTGAATGTGAATCATACTTTAAAGGCCTACTGAAAGCCACTACTACCGACCATGCAGTCTGATAGTTTAAATACCAATGATGAAATCTTAACATTGCAACACATGCCAATACGGCCGGGTTAGCTTACTAAAGTGCAATTTTAAATTTTGCGCGAAACATCATGCTGAAAACGTCTCGGTATGATGACGTCAGCGCGTGACGTCACGGTTTGTGGAGGACATTTTGGGACAGCATGGTGGCCAGCTATTAAGTCGTCTGTTTACATCGCAAAATTCCGCAGTATTCTGGACATCTGTGTTGGTGAATCTTTTGCAAATTTGTTCAATGAACAATGGAGACAGCAAAGAAGAAAGCTGTAGGTGGGAAGCGGTGTATTGCGGCCGACGGCAGCAACACAAACACAGCCGGTGTTTCATTGTTTACATTCCCAAAAGATGACAGTCAATCTTTACCATTGGCCTGTGGAGAACTGGGACAACAGAGACTCTTACCAGGAGGACTTTGAGTTAGATGCGCAGACACGGTACCGTGAGTACGCATGCAGCTGCGGCTTCCAAACATTTGATGCTTGCCCGTACATGCGTGCCGCTATGTGAATGTCACGTACGTAACTTTGGGGACTTTGGGGAAATATATGTGCTGTATGGAACTTTGGGGAGGTAAACGATACTTTGGGCTGTGGGATTGAGTGTGTTGTGCAGGTGTTTGAGTTGTATTGGCGGGTTATATGGACGGGAGGGGGGAGGTGTTTGTTATGCGGGATTAATTTGTGGCATATTAAATATAAGCCTGGTTGTGTTGTGGCTAATAGAGTATATATATGTCTTGTGTTTATTTACTGTTTTAGTCATTCCCAGCTGAATATCAGGTCCCACCCGCCTCTCACAGCATCTTCCCTATCTGAATCGCTCCCACTGCCCTCTAGTCCTTCACTCTCACTTTCCTCATCCACGAATCTTTCATCCTCGCTCAAATTAATGGGGAAATCGTCGCTTTCTCGGTCCGAATCGCTCTCGCTGCTGGTGGCCATGATTGTAAACAATGTGCAGATGTGAGGAGCTCCACAACCTGTGACGTCACGCTACTCGTCTGCTACTTTCTGTACAGGCAAGGCTTTTTTATCAGCGACCAAAAGTTGCGAACTTTATCGTGGATGTTCTCTACTAAATCCTTTCAGCAAAAATATGGCAATATCGCGAAATGATCAAGTATGACACATAGAATGGACCTGCTATCCCCGTTTAAATAAGAAAATCGCATTTCAGTAGGCCTTTAAGGTAATAATGATTTATAATCATGCTGTATGAAAATGTCATCCTAAGGAACACTAAACCAGATTTTGTTTTTGGAAAAATATATTAGTTTTAACTAAGGATGGATACCATACAGAATCACAGCACTATTAATGCCAGGATAACAAATGTTTCACTTTTCAAGAAAATTAATTTTCTCTTTAACCAATATTTGAAACACGTAAACAAAGTAACCCAAATTTCCCTGTTGTGGGATCAATAAAAAATTATCTTATCTTACCTTAAACCACAGAAATAAAATACAAACCTTTTCCCTTTAGGGGACCAGTTTTTTTGTCCCCATACCGTCAGAGGTCCCCTAAAGGTGACTGTGTAAACAGAGCGATGTCCCCATTAAGTAAGCATTGCCAGAAAACACACACACACACACACACACACACACACACACACACACACACACACACACACACACACACACACACACACACACACACACACACACACACACAAAATAATAAGTGAAATCCGTCTATAGACCCAAGAAGATTGATTGGGAAATTCATCAAGCAGCTCATCTTTCCTGAGGCTGGACTCTGTCCTCCCCTCACACTCATTCGTCATCATGATAAGAATATCTCCTTGATAAACGAATCCCACTATCACCGCCAGTTCCTGGGTCCTGTGTCGGCAAAATCCCGGCGGCCATCTTTCGGACTCCAAGGTTGTTTATACATCCTCCACTTGTTTACCGTGTCAGGTGATCTGTTTTCCTGCCCTGTCGCCACCGTGCCTTGCCCATGCTACACTGGATCCTCCCTTCAGAGTATATATTTAGAGTCCGGCGCGGGTCAGATTGGGTTACGTACAGCCCCCGAAGTGTGGCATGTGGCGACGGACATAGTGTTCAAGGGAAACACCCGTAGTTTGCTTTCTCACGTTTGGTCTGGGTCGCCTGGCTAACTTATCAATATTTATTACATATTTATGATTATTAGTGTTCATTTTTTATTTATTTATTATTATTAATAATTTATTTTCATTTATTATTATTAATGTATTGTTATATTATTAATGTACAATTTTTTATATTGTTTTATATTATTAATTTATTATTATATTAATTTGGAGCCTGGCATTACAATTTTTTTCACACATTTTTATTCATGTGAACCGATTTTGATAATTGTTTTAAATTAAAAAATTTATGCATGTTTTGTAAGAGTGTCAAAAAAATAAATTTTCGAATTAATCACAATTTTTATTTGTAACGATTCTTAATCGATTCACAAATATTTTAAATCGATTAATTTTTTTAATCTGTCCTGTCCAGCTGATTTATTAAATGTTTAGGTAGACTTTTATGAAACAAAACCAGCTTATCAGAGGTGTTTATCTATTTTATAAAGGAATTTAGTTAATCATAGAACTGGCACCCAATGGTATTAAAACATATTGATTTTGAGTCGAGAATCGATTCTGTATCGAATCGTTACCCCCAAGAATCGAATCAAATCGTGTGGTGCCCAAGGATTCACAGCCTTAATGTTTTGTACTAAAACAAATTCAAGGAAAATTGTGGTTCAATGATAAGATTTAGTGGGTACGTCTTAAATACCGGTGCGCTCTATAACCTGAAAAATACGATAGTTTCATTAATGCACACATGTTAAAAATGTCAATGTTGACGATGTGAATTTATTCGAAAAAAAGAATGAAGGTTATGGCAAGCAGAAAAAGACTGTTTTCCCTAAAATACGCATTGAAGCTATAAAGTGTGTTTTATCCAATTACTGGATTAATCGAACAAAATAATCAACAGACTACACATTTACTAAAATAATCGATAGCAACAGCCATAATTAAAACAGAAATTTGCAGACCTTGTACAACATTCCCCCCCTGGTCCTGTTTCTTTTTAAAAAAAAAAAAACAAGGACACCAAAATGCACCATGTGACATTGCTCTTTTCTCCTATTGGTCATTTTAATGTAAACAGGAATTGGGAGTTAAATCACCAAAATGATTCCCGGGCACGGCCAACGCTGTTGCTCACTGCTCCCCTCACCTCCCAGGGGGTGATCAAGGGTGATGGGTCAAATGCAGAGGATGATTTCACCACACCTGGTGTGTGTGTGACAATCATTGGTACTTTAATAAAAATAAAAATAATAAAGTAGGTTTAATGAGTGAAAGCGGACTAACAAACACAATATGGATAAGTATTAGGGATGTCCCGATCCAGGTTTTTGCACTTCCGATCCGATACCGATATTGTTTTTGCATTTCTGATCTGATACCGATACTGACCGATACCGATACTGGCCTATCCAAGCATGTATTAAAGTTTAAAGTTATTTAGCCTACTTAGTTGTCAGAATCATGTTGAAAAGGGTTTTAGTACTCTTGATAACAACTAGCCAGCTGAATTAGGGGAGTTTGAATAATACACAATGGTTGGTAACAAGAAACTGACCTGTTTATTCAAGGATAAACACAAAATAAACAAAATTATACATGACAAACAGAAATGGCATCATTGAACTAGGGCTGGGCGATATGGCCTTTTTTTAATATTGAGATATTTTAAGGCCATATTGCGATACACAATATATATCTCGATATTTTGCCTTAGCCTTGAATGAACACTTGATGCATATAATCACAGCAGTATGATGATTCTATGTGTTTTGATTGATTGATTGAGACTTTTATTAGTAGGTTGCATAGTGAAGTACATATTCCGTACAATTGACCACTAAATGGTAACACCCCAATAAGTTTTTCAACTTGTTTAAGTCGGGGTCCACTTAAATTGATTCATGATACAGATATATACTATCAGATATATACTATCATCATAATACAGTCATCACACAAGATAATCACATTGAATTATTTACATTATTTACAATCCGGGGTGTGGAGGGGGGCGCCGGATGTAAGTGTCAAAAAGACAGCCAAAAGAGTTTGATATGAGAATAAATCTAAAGTTAAAATATAGGGTAGAAATGCACCCATTTGCAGGAAATGTAGTCTTGATTTTCAAAATTTTCTTTCAAGGCTTGCATGTCTACATTAAAACATTCTTCTTCATACTGCATTAATATATGCTACTTCTAAACTTTCATGCAGAGAAGGAAATCACAACTAAAAAAATCACTAATTTTTTCATACGGTGTTGATGTGGAAATTTTTGCCTCTGCATTTTGATGGTGTGGGCGTGTGGCACCGAATGGAGATAAGTGTCTCGACAGACGTCACAATATTTGAACAATGATGACGAAAACTGTTTTCTCTGTCGTGTCCGTGTGTCAAAAATTGTTATGCGCTTATTTTTTTATTTGATTTTGTGCGTGGCATAGATTTGCTATGCGCAGAGGACGCTTAAACAGTGCGCAATTGCACAGGCGAGCACCTTAGAGGGAGCGTTGCTCGCACGGCTGCGCTAGCATCACAGCTAACGTTAGCCATGCTGCTACCTCTCTGCTCGGGGAGGACGTATACTTATGTGACGTATGACGTGACAATATGTGACGTATGACGTGACAGTATGTGACGTGTGTAAGAAGGTGCACTTGCTGTCTGTGAGAGGGAGACACAGGAAAGAATGAGAAGAGCCTGTCATGTAATGCCAGCAGCTAAAAGCAACTGCGTGATAATTCACAGACATGTGGATATGTTGAAGGTGTGCTGGAAAATGCGGAACGGAAATTACGGAGCAGCAGAAAAGTGGAATGTATTATTTAAATCGGTGCGTTGGAAAACACGGACCGGAGTTTTTTTTTTAAACTGGATCTGGATCGGCATTTTCCCATGCCTTGCCGATACGCAATTTTTGGCAAATATCGGCAGCCGATCCGATCCAAATATCGGATCGGGACATCCCTAATAAGTATCATACAAAATTTACCTGCTTGCTGGTATGTACCTGAACCGTGAATATGGCTGACTATTACACCGCGATAATGGCGAACTGTTACACCCTAGTGGTGGTAGCCCTGAGATGCTAAGCGAGACTACTTTGCGTTCCCATGGAGACAGATCCTGAGCTTCAGTCATCTTCCTAAAAGCCCATCCAGTCCCTGTCAGCCATGATGTCTGACCGATAAAGTGAAGACATTCAATTTCCCAATATGTAGTTATGAAGGACTTTAAATGCCGCGTCACTCTCATTTATCCAAGCCTTGATTGTATTGGATGCTGCTGCCCGCATAATCAAGCCGCTCTCTTCTTAATGACAAGATGCTCGTTAGTCCAGGACCAGTTGACCTTAAGATAACAGCACTCCAGAGAGTTCCATTTTGAGACGTTTTTTTACTCGGTCAGACTCCTTGAACCACTGCAGACTAGAAATCGACCGATCATCGGCACCAATATTTGGCCTTTTTAAGTATGTTGGCTTCTTTTCATCAAGTATCGGTATTTTGTTGATGTAGTAAAACAGAACTACATCATCAGATCACATATGATACAAGTGTTTAGTATTTAAAAAAATGATTAGTCATGTTGATAGTTATATACACTGCTCAAAAACCAGCCCATTTGCTCTGCTTGTGAAGAGTTGGCTTTTATCCCCCGAATGCAGCGCGTACGCAGCTAAATACGCCCTCGAATCCCTTGGGCAATCCAGTTTCTGTCCTTCATTTTTAAAGGGGAACATTATCACCAGACCTATGTAAGCGTCAATATATACCTTGATGTTGCAGAAAAAAGAACATATATTTTTTTCACCGATTTCCGAACGCTAAATGGGTGAATTTTGGCGAATTAAACGCCTTTCTATTATTCGCTCTCGGAGCGATGACGTCACGTTGTGACGTCACATCGGGAAGCAATCCGCCATTTTCTCAAACACATTACAAACACCGAGTCAAATCAGCTCTGTTATTTTCCGTTTTTTCGACTGTTTTCCGTACCTTGGAGACATCATGCCTCGTCGGTGTGTTGTCGGAGGGTGTAACAACACGAACAGGGACGGATTCAAGTTGCACCAGTGGCCCAAAGATGCGAAAGTGGCAAGAAATTGGACGTTTGTTCCGCACACTTTACCGACAAAAGCTATGCTACGACAGAGATGGCAAGAATGTGTGGATATCCTGCGACACTCAAAGCAGATGCATTTCCAACTGGACTGGACAGATCAGCTTTCAGGAAAAGAGAGCGGATGAGGGTATGTCTACAGAATATATTAATTGATGAAAACTGGGCTGTCTGCACTCTCAAAGTGCATGTTGTTGCCAAATGTATTTCATATGCTGTAAACCTAGTTCATAGTTGTTAGTTTCCTTTAATGCCAAACAAACACATACCAATCGTTGGTTAGAAGGCGATCGCCGAATTTGTCCTCGCTTTCTCCCGTGTCGCTGGCTGTCGGTGTCGTTTTCGTCGGTTTTGCTTGCATACGGTTTAAACCGATATGGCTCAATAGCTTCAGTTTCTTCTTCAATTTCGTTTTCCCTACCTGCCTCCACACTACAACCATCCGTTTCAATACATGCGTAATCTGTTGAATCGCTTAAACCGCTGAAATCCGAGTCTGAATCCGAGCTAATGTCGCTATAATTTGCTGTTCTATCCGCTATGTTTGTTTGTATTGGCATCACTGTGTGACGTCACAGGAAAATGGACGGGTGTATATAACGATGGTTAAAATCAGGCACTTTGAAGCTTTTTTTTAGGGATATTGCGTGATGGGTAAAATTTTGAAAAAAACTTCGAAAAATAAAATAAGCCACTGGGAACTGATTTTTAATGGTTTTAACCCTTCTGAAATTGTGATAATGTTCCCCTTTAACGTCTTACAAATTCCAATTTGTTTGTTTGGCTACTGCAGCTATCAAATAAAAACGCGACATACATGGATGAACATGAAGATGACAGAAAAGATATCCCTGCCGAAAATCCCAACCTTGCATAAATATATTGACAAATAGGAGACGCATTATATAAGTGAAGAAGAGACAGCATTATTATATTTTCTGTGACATCCAGGAAGAAACGATGTTAGCCAGCTTGAAAAATGTCTCAACTATAAGCTACGTTAAGGAGCCCAGAATTGGTTTTGTTTAGAGATGTCCGATAATGGCTTTTTTGCCGATACTCCGATATTGTCCAACTCTTAATTACCGATTCCGATATCAACCGATACGGATAAATACAGTCGTGGAATTAACACATTATTATGCCTAATTTTGTTGTGATGCCCCGCTGGATGCATTAAACAACATAACAAGGTTTTCCAAAATAAATCAACTCAAAATATGGAAAGAAAATGCCAACATGGCATGTAATAGTCATTTTAATTTTTGTAACAGCTGAATGAGCAGCATAGTTGCAGTATAAGTAAATATTTATGAACAAATTAATCATCTTTGTTATTCGTAAGCACATGCCTAAAATAACTTAAACTGCATTTAGAAGTAGTTTGAAAAATTAGAGCCATTAAATACGTGTACGCTTTAGTATCCGATTAGTCGACTAATCCTTAAGACAATCGTTGACCAATCGGCTATCAAAATAATCGTTAGTTGCAGCCGTATTGTGATGTAGAGAAATTCCATATTTTTACCAATTTTCCCAAGAGATTTCCCATATTTTGAAATGCATAAGTTGACCCCCCCACAATGATACTAGGGATGTCCCGATCCAGGTTTTTGCACTTCCGATCCGATACCGATACTGACCGATACCGATACTGACCGATACTGGCCTATCCGAGCATGTATTAAAGTTTAAAGTTATTTAGCCTACTTAGTTGTCAGAATCATGTTGAAAAGGGTTTTAGTACTCTTGATAACAACTAGCCAGCTGAATTAGGGGAGTTTGAATAATACACAATGGTTGGTAACAAGAAACTGACCTGTTTATTCAAGGATAAACACAAAATAGACTAAATTATACATGACAAACAGAAATGGCATCATTGAACTAGGGCTGGGCGATATGGCCTTTTTTTAATATTGCGATATTTTAAGGCCATATTGCGATACACAATATATATCTCGATATTTTGCCTTAGCCTTGAATGAACACTTGATGCATATAATCACAGCAGTATGATGATTCTATGTGTTTTGATTGATTGATTGAGACTTTTATTAGTAGGTTGCACAGTGAAGTACATGTTCCGTACAATTGACCACTAAATGGTAACACCCGAATAAGTTTTTCCACTTGTTTAAGTCGGGGTCCACTTAAATTGATTCATGATACAGATATATACTATCAGATATATACTATCATCATAATACAGTCATCACACAAGATAATCACATTGAATTATTTACATTATTTATAATCCAGGGTGTGGAGGGGGGCGCCTGATGTAAGTGTCAAAAAGACAGGCAAAAGAGTTTGATATGAGAATAAATCTAAAGTTAAAATATAGGGTAGAAATGCACCCATTTGCAGGAAATGTAGTCTTGATTTTCAACATTTTCTTTCAAGGCTTGCATGTCTACATTAAAACATTCTTCTTCATACTGCATTAATATATGCTACTTTTAAACTTTCATGCAGAGAAGGAAATCACAACTAAAATAATCACTCATTTTTTCATACGGTGTTGATGTGGAAATTTTTGCCTCGGCATTTTGATGGTGTGGACGTGTGGCACCGAATGGAGATAAGCGTCTCGACAGACGTCACAATATTTGATGCGTCTCGACAGACGTCACAATGATGACGAAAAACTGTTTTCTCTGTCGTGTCCGTGTGTCGAAAATTGTTATGCGCTTATATTTTTATTTGATTTTGTGCGTGGCATAGATTTGCTATGCGCAGAGGACGTTTAAACAGTGTGCAATTGCACAGGCGAGCACCTTAGAGTCACACGGCTGCTCTAGCATCACAGCTAACGTTAGCCATGCTGCTACCTCTCTGCTCGGGGAGGACGTATACGTATGTGACGTATGACGTGACAGTATGTGACGTGTGTAAGAAGGTGCACTTGCTGTCTGTGAGAGGGAGACACAGGAAAGAGTGAGAAGAGCCTGTCGTGTAATGCCAGCAGCTAAAAGCAACTGCGTGAGAATCCACAGACATGTGGATGTGTTGAAGGTGTGCTGGAAAATGCGGAACGGAAATTACGGAGCAGCAGAAAAGTGGAATGTATTATTTAAATCGGTGCGTTGGAAAACACGGACCGGAGGTTTTTTTAAACTGGATCTGGATCGGCATTTTCCCATGCCTTGCCGATACGCAATTTTTGACAAATATCGGCAGCCGATCCGATCCAAATATCGGATCGGGACATCCCTAAATGATACACACATAATAAAGGTGTTTGTGAAATACTTTGATGTTGTTTGGTGCTAAATTAACCACAATATTAGCGCCACATAAAACATTATGTCGCTACTGGTTAGACGTTTCCTCAAAAATAATGTAAAAAAACCCCCAAAAACTTCAATCCTTGTCCAACTGTTTACTGGCATATACTATTCATGTTTATATAACTTTTACTGCAAATAAATATTGTCTACAAATATCGGCTCCTTGACTACTAATAATCCGTATAGGCCCTGAAACAAACATATCGGTCGATCTCTACTATAGACACATTCTGACACCTAGCTAGCAGCCTCTAGCAAATCCTAACATTCTGCTCAAAACAAAAACAAACAAGTTTAACTATTAGCTTGTTAGCATTAATACAACATCGGTAACCTTTTAGTAGCGTGCGGATGATGTGTAGTGGTGGACATTTTCAATGACAAATGACAATTATTACGATATTTCCTGTGAGGAAACTGATTTTAAACTCCAACACATCAAAGGCTGAACGAACTTGTGCAGTCAACTGGATTGTGGGTCTTCCAAAGTTCCATTGTGTTTCTGGCAGTGTAGTAATTTTCCAGAGTATTTATTAAAAGGCTAAGACAGTGAGGGGAAAAAATGCCTGTTCAATGATGATGAGCTTTAGTCTACCCGGTCAGAGGAACCTCTGAAAGCTACCTGTTGATGTGATGTGTGCATCACCATTGGCGTAGCAGATGTCAATTATACAATTAACATTTAAAGAGCGCACTGTGAAGGTCAGACGACTCCGCCTAACGAGCGGCAAATGAACCTAGTTGCATCGTTGAACTGTACTGATGACGACTCTCCTCCAGCTTCCGCCACACTTCACTCCATAAACACAAGTGTGATTATAGGTGGGAAAAATGTTCGATTCTCCGATCCATTATGATTAGAACGTGGACGGTGTTGAATTGATGGTACAAATTTCCAAATATTGATTATTTACTTATGTTGAATAAAGTAAGAGAGACTGTTCTAAAATGCGGCATCAATGATAATGTTCTGTAAACGTTAGCCCTAGGATTTTCTAGAACCATCAGCTAACAGTCTGGTGTTGGCTGGGATAGGAGGAGGGGACCAGCTACGGTAGCCATGGCGCTAAGGTAGCTTGTATGTGAAGTAGCGAAACAAGAAAAGAAAAACAGCTTTGTACATTTCAACAGAAGGCTAATATGAACCGTGGTACAAGGGAATTAGCAAGTACAGATGTGTCAGGAGAGATAATAATATCCACACAGTGCACCAACACTTTTAGCCATAGATATGAATGATCAGATAGACGACACACGACAAATTTATGGCGAACGGGGCCAAAGTGTCTGATATTCTGGGGTTTGAGAAGGCACAAAAACTAAAACAAGGATGTCTGCTGACCAAGTAGGGACGTTTATTTTATTTTTTTCACTCAGCAGGCTACTACAGTTGTCACGTATCAAGTCTTCCATATACAGTACATACATACATTTATATATATATATATATATATATATATATATATATATATATATATATATATACACACATATACATACATATTCATATATACTTACATTCTTTTAGATATTTATTCATATATATATATATATATATTCACATACATATATACATCATACTTGCCAACCTTGAGACCTCCTTCGGGAGGTGGGGGGTGGGTGCGGGGGGCGTGGTTGGGGCGGGGGCGTGGTTGGGGGCGTGGTTAAGAGGGGAGGAGTATATTTACAGCTAGAATTCACCAAGTCAAGTATTTCATATATATATATATATATATATATATATATATATATATATATATATATATATATATATATATATATATATATATATATATCCCCGCGACCCCGAAGGGAATAAGCGGTAGTAAATGGATGGATGGATGGATATATATATAAATATATATATATATATATATATATATATATATATAAAAGAAATAATTGACTTTCAGTGAATTCTAGCTATATATATATATATATATAAAAGAAATAAAAGAAATACTTGAATTTCAGTGTTCATTTATTTACACATATACACACACATAACATTCATCTACTCATTGTTGAGTTAAGGGTTGAATTGTCCATCCTTGTTCTATTCTCTGTCACTATCTTTCTAACCATGCTGGACACTCTCTCTGATGATGCATTGCTGTGTGGCACGCACAAAAGTGCTTTCATCAAATGCACTAGATGGCAGTATTGTCCTGTTTAAGAGTGTCACAACATTGCTGTTTACAGCAGACGGACTGCTTTACTGTAGACGTTCTTTATATTGTGGGAACGCGGACTCAGGTCCGCATGGAGCTGGAGGGGGCGTGGCCTCCAGCTCCGCCTGAATTTCGGGAGATTTTCGGGAGAAAATTTGTCCCGGGAGGTTTTCGGGAGAGGTGCTGAATTTCGGGAGTCTCCCGGAAAATCCGGGAGGGTTGGCAAGTATGATATACATATACATACATGCATACATACTGTATATATATATATACATATACATACATGCATACATACTGTACATATACATACATGCATATATATATATACACATACACACACATGCTGTGTGCATTAACATCTATAAACAACAAATGACGCATAAATAATGGATTGCCCAAAGATTCACACCCATTTGTGTGATCGTGCATTATATTTCTCAAAATAGTCACCTATTGTCTGCGTACAATGTCCTGACATCTCTCCCCCAAAGATTGTCTCATTCCACCGGAAGAGTGGCCACAAATGAGCTGTTTTGCCATCGGGAAGGCAAACTTATTGTTGTGCAGGGCGGCCATTTACTAGTGCAGCCAAGTCACGATTTGATTACGATTCAGGAGCTAGGATTCGATTAAAAATAGATTATTGGCGCATCTTACATTTGTGTATATTGATGATGTTTTACATTTCTTTTCGTTTCACTAAATTAGTGTTTATCACTTGAAATTTTTAAAAACAGTGCATTTGTAAAAAGAAGCAGTTGAATTCGTTCCCGTTACATTTATTAAGCTAATGGAAATGTGTGCAAAACTGTAACATAAAACTGCCCTAAAATCAAGGAACTGGTCCGATCTCTTGGTGAGGTCAGCCAAATTTTAGAACTGTCTGTATTACTTTTTCACAATAAATAAATGATCGATTATTAACGTTTACCAATCGATTATACATTCGCCCATGTCCGAATTGGGATGCATCTAAAAAATCGATGATTTCCCCCACCTCTAGTAGCCATGCCAGGCAACAACAATAACATCAATAACAGGGACATAGATCGAGAGACCCCACACCTAAAGAATGAAGAACTAAAATCAAGGAGCTAGTCCTATCTCTCGGTGAGGTCGGCCAAATTTTAGAACTGTCTGCATTACTTTAGTCTAAATGAACAAATTATCGATTATTGACGTTTACCAATCGATTTTACATTCGCCCATGTCCAAATTGGAATGCATCTAAAAATCGATGATTCCTCCCACCTCTAGTAGCCATGCCAGGCAACAACATCAATAAGAGACATAGATTGAGAGACCCCACACCTAAAGAATGAAGAACTAAAATCAAGGAGCTGGTCCTATCCCTCGGTGAGGTCAGCCAAATTTTAGAACTGTCTGCATTACTTTATTCAAAATGAATAAATTATCGATTATTGACGTTTACCAATCAATTTTACAATCGCCCATGTCCGAATTGGGATGCATCTATAAATCGATGATTTCCCCCACCTGTAGTAGCCATGCCAGGCAACAACATCAATAACAAGGACATAGATCGAGAGACCCCACACCTAAAGAATGAAGAACTAAAATCAAGGAGCTAGTCCTATCTCTCGGTGAGGTCAGCCAAATTTTAGAACTGTCTGCATTACTTTATTCCAAATGAATAAATGATCGATTATTGACGTTTACCAATCTATTTTACATTCGCCCATGTCCAAATTGGGATGCATCTATAAATCAATGATTTCCCCCACCTGTAGTAGCCATGCCAGGCAACAACATCAAAAACAGGGACATAGATCGAGAGACCACACACCTAAAGAATGAAGAACTAAAATCAAGGAGCTGGTCCTATCTCTCGGTGAGGTCAGCCAAATTTTAGAACTGTCTGCATTACTTTATTCCAAATGAATAAATGATCGATTATTGACGTTTACCAATCGATTTTACATTCGCCCATGTCCGAATTGGGATGCATCTAAAAAATCGATGATTTCCCCCACCTCTAGTAGCCATGCCAGGCAACAACAATAACAGGGACATAGATCGAGAGACCACACACCTAAAGAATGAAGAACTAAAATCAAGGAGATGGTCCTATGTCTCGGTGAGGTCAGCCAAATTTTAGAACTGTCTGCATTACTTTATTCCAAATGAATAAATGATCGATTATTGACGTTTACCAATCTATTTTACATTCGCCCATGTCCAAATTGGGATGCATCTATAAATCAATGATTTCCCCCACCTGTAGTAGCCATGCCAGGCAACAACATCAATAACAGGGACATAGAACGAGAAACCCCACACCTAAAGAATGAAGAACTAAAATCAAGGTGCTGGTCCTATCCCTCGGGGAGGTCAGCCAAATTTTAGAACTGTCTGCATTACTTTATTCAAAATGAATAAATTATCGATTATTGACGTTTACCAATCGATTTTACAATCGCCCATGTCCGAATTGGGATGCATCTATAAATCGATGATTTCCCCCACCTGTAGTAGCCATGCCAGGCAACAACATCAATAAGCGACATAGATTGAGAGACCCCACACCTAAAGAATGAAGAACTAAAATCAAGGAGCTGGTCCTATCCCTCGGTGAGGTCAGCCAAATTTTAGAACTGTCTGCATTACTTTATTCCAAATGAATAAATGATCGATTATTGACGTTTACCAATCGATTTTACATTCGCCCATGTCCAAATTGGGATGCATCTATAAATCAATGATTTCCCCCACCTGTAGTAGCCATGCCAGGCAACAACATCAATAACAGGGACATAGATCGAGAGACCCCACACCTAAAGAATGAAGAACAAAAATCAAGGAGCTGGTCCTATCTCTCGGTGAGGTCAGCCAAATTTTCGAACTGTCTGCGTTACTTTAGTCCAAATGAATAAATTATCGATTATTGACGTTTACCAATCAATTTTACATTCGCCCATGTCCGAATTGGGATGCATCTATAAATCGATGATTTCCCCCACCTGTAGTAGCCATGCCAGGCAACAACATCAATAACAGGGACATAGATCGAGAGACCCCACACCTAAAGAATGAAGAACTAAAATCAAGGAGCTGGTCCTATCTCTCGGTGAGGTCAGCCAAATTTTCGAACTGTCTGCGTTACTTTAGTCCAAATGAATAAATTATCGATTATTGACGTTTACCAATCGATTTTACATTCGCCCATGTCCGAATTGGGATGCATCTATAAATCGATGATTTCCCCCACCTGTAGTAGCCATGCCAGGCAACAACATCAATAACAGGGACATAGATCGAGAGACCCCACACCTAAAGAATGAAGAACTAAAATCAAGGAGCTGGTCCTATCCCTCGGTGAGGTCAGCCAAATTTTAGAACTGTCTGCATTACTTTATTCCAAATGAATAAATGATCGATTATTGACGTTTACCAATCGATTTTACATTCGCCCATGTCCGAATTGGGATGCATCTATAAATCGATGATTTCCCCCACCTGTAGTAGCCATGCCATGCAACAACATCAATAACAGGGACATAGATCGAGAGACCCCAAACCTAAAGAATGAAGAACTAAAATCAAGGAGCTGGTCCTATCTCTCGGTGAGGTCAGCCAAATTTTAGAACTGTCTGCATTAAATTATCGATTATTGACGTTTACCAATCGATTTTACTTTTGCCCATGTCCGAATTGGGATGCATCTATAAATCGATGATTTCCCCCACCTCTAGTAGCCATGTCAGGTAACAACAACAACAACGGGGACATAGATCGAGAGACCCCACACCTAAATAATGAAGAACTGAAGAAGCCTTTTGAATTAAAGTTGAAACGTCTTCAACAAAGAAGAAGAGTGCATCTGCCTCAATTCAACCTTTGCGGATTACCATGACAATCTACACAGATATGTTCTCAAAATAGTCCGGTGGATAAGGATCCATATAGGACCATATGTGACACAAAGTCAGCACACGTCCGTGATGCTAATTTCTTGAAGACGTTTCAGAACCCTGGGCTCTGCTTTCATTGCACAGCAAATAACCAATTGTGCAGCCGTTAGGCTTATTTTGCTAACAAGAGAGATGTAATTAAAAGAAAATCCAACCGGGGTAGAGAGAGCGAAAGACCGAGAGAGAATGAGAAAAGGGGAAACAACAACCAGCTGAACCAAGTCAGGGATTAGGAGAAACAAGGCCGCAGATAGAAGATAAGACACGCTGAGGCTTGAATGTACTCGACCATAAAGTCGGGATGTGGACTGTTACTCACAGCAGGAAAGATGGAGTAAGGGAAAGCACGAGTATGGCCTGTTTGTTTCTTTACAGAGTTATGCAAAAACGTGGAAATGTAAAGAACAGTTTATTCCAACAAAACAAATCTCAAGTCTCAAAACATCTCACGTCCTTCTCAATGAACCAGGAAGTATCCTGCGAACCAACAGGTAAAAAAAAGACAGACAAAACTGCCAGAATAAAAATTATGTTAAATGTTAATTTACACATTTCATTAGTCACTAATATGTATTTGCAGGGCTGGGCAATATGGCTGATATGCATCGGTGTTTTATATCAGTCGATATAGATAATTATTATTTTTATGACCTATGGAAAATAAGGACCAGGAGAAAAATATATTAAATGTAAACATTTGTATTTGAAACATAACCTTCCTCTGATTATAATCCCCTCAACTATCAAGACAGAAAGGAAAGGATATGTCAATATAAGCATGGAAAACTCTCAAACAATGTCAACAAAATTGTAAAATCACATTGAACACTTAACAATAAGCTCTTAAAATGAAGGTGTAAAAATAAGGAATACGTAAGAAATATTTAATAAAGTGTAAGAAAATAGTGCAAAGTGTGAAAATGTAAACATAGAGAAACCTGGGAAAAACTATTTCCTGCATTTTTAGTGGCAGGAAGTTACAGCTGTGTAACATTTAATTTGGTCGTTATTCTTATTTAAGTATGGAAATTATTGTATGCTATGCAGTAATTATTATTTAAATACTATTGAAGCAAAATACTATCGTTTTAAAGTAGCTAATTTTTATATTTTATTTATCTATTTGTTTTATACACTCCCTATCTGTTGTTAAAATAAAATAAAATTTACATACCGTATTTTTCGGACTATAAGTCGCAGTTTTTTTCATAGTTTGGCCGGGCTCCAGTGCGACTTATATATGTTTTTTTCCTTCTTTATTATCCATTTTCGGCAGGTGCGACTTATACTCCGGTGAGACTTATACTCCGAAAAATACGGTAATACAAATCAACTACAGGCTTCCCAAATGCTGTAATAAATTAAGCATGATGAGTTGAGCATATGTCAGCATGTGGACCCACTTTTAACTCTTTTTTTCAAACGCTTACTTACACTTACGCTTAATTTGACTTTGTAAGTCATTATTTTGACTTAGTAAACCATTATTTTGTCATTATTTTGACTTAGTAAATTACTAAGTCATAATAATGACGTACTTAGTATCTCAGGTAACTAGGACTGTTTTGTTTTTACTTTACGGAAAAAATAGCGAGATATATATCGTATATCGCCATTCAGCAAATGGAGCGAAAACACAACCAAAAGTTGTAGGCTTCCTCACGCGACGAAGCCGGCCTACTTCACCACAGTCTGTAGTCTATTGCCCTCCAGGCTGTGGTGGCAGCGACGAGGTGGAGACGTGATGGCGACACCAACCCACCCCCTTCCCCGGTCCCCTCCCCCTTGAGAGTCCCCACCTTAACTAACACATTTTCTGGGGGAAACACTGCATATAACACTGATAAGAGTACCGATAAATCTAGTATCATTGAGGAATATTGATAAGGATATTGATAACATTTGAACAATATACATCCCTAATCGCAGCCAACGTGGACGCTAATGTAGTTGTTTACAGCGTGATAGTGGTGCTGGCAGGAGGAGAGGAGAAGTATTTTTAAAGTAGGAAGTGCAACCCAATAAGCAGAGCAGGTGGAGGAAACAAATCACCTCAAATGTAAAACGCAGTGGAGCTTGTTATGGAGTCTGCACGCTGTGATATAAAACACAGTTGCACATATAAAACGGTGTCTACATAAATGATACTACAAACCCCGTTTCCATATGAGTTGGGAAATTGTGTTGGATGTAAATATAAACGGAATACAATGATTTGCAAATCCTTTTCAACCCATATTCAATTGAATGCACTACAAAGACAAGATATTTGATGTTCAAACTCATAAACTTTATTTTTTTTTGTGCAAATAATAATTAACTTAGAATTTCATGGCTGCAACACGTGCCAAAGTAGTTGGGAAAGGGCATGTTCACCACTGTGTTACATCACCTTTTCTTTTAACAACACTCAATAAACGATTGGGAACTGAGGAAACTAATTGTTGAAGCTTTGAAAGTGGAATTCTTTCCCATTCTTGTTTTATGTAGAGCTTCAGTCGTTCAACAGTCCGGGATTTCCGCTGTCGTATTTTACGCTTCATAACGCGCCACACATTTTCGCCACACTTGGCATTGTCTTGCTGAAATAAGCAGGGGCGTCCATGAAAAAGACGGTGCTTAGATGGCAGCATATGTTGTTCCAAAACCTGTATGTACCTTTCAGCATTAATGGTGCCTTCACAGATGTGTAAGTTACCCATGCCTTGGGCACTAATGCACCCCCATTCCATCACAGATGCTGGCTTTTCAACTTTGCGTCGATAACAGTCTGGATGGTTCGCTTCCCCTTTGGTCCGGATGACACGATGTCGAATATTTCCAAAAACAATTTGAAATGTGGACTCGTCAGACCACAGAACACTTTTCCACTTTGCATGAGTCCATCTTAGATGATCTCGGGCCCAGAGAAGCCGGCGGCGTTTCTGGATGTTGTTGATGAATGGCTTTCGCTTTGCATAGTAGAGCTTTAACTTGCACTTAAAGATGTAGCGACCAACTGTATTTAGTGACAGTGGTTTTCTGAAGTGTTCCTGAGCCCATGTGGTGATATCCTTTAGACGTCGGTTTTTGATACAGTGCCGTCTGAGGGATCGAAGGTCACGGTCATTCAATGTTGGTTTCCGGCCATGCCGCTTACGTGGAGTGATTTCTCCAGATTCTCTGAACCTTTTGATGATATTATGGACCGTAGATGTTGAAATCCCTACATTTCTTGCAATTGCACTTTGAGAAACGTTCTTAAACTGTTTGACTATTTGCTCACGCAGTTGTGGACAAAGGGGTGTACCTCGCCCCATCCTTTCTTGTGAAAGACTGAGCATTTTTTGGGAAGCTGTTTTTATACCCAATCATGGCACCCACCTGTTCCCAATTAGCCTGCACACCTGTGGGATGTTCCAAATAAGTGTTTGATGAGCATTCCTCAACTTTATCAGTATTTATTGCCACCTTACCCAACTTCTTTGTCACGTGTTGCTGGCATCAAATTCTAAAGTTAATGATTATTTGCAAAAAAAAAAAATGTTTATCAGTTTGAACATCAAATATGTTGTCTTTGTAGCATATTCAACTGAATATGGGTTGAAAATGATTTGCAAATCATTGTATTCCGTTTATATTTACATCTAACACAATTTCCCAACTCATATGGAAACGGGGTTTGTAATAATTTATACTATTACAAACTGCACTTGTGCACATGCATGTCCTTCCTGGTCGAGGTCATTATCAATCCAGCATACAAATACGTGCAAGGGATTAAATTAGTAAAGATGCGCTTCGGCCTATTGGCACAGTGAGGAGAGGGAAAAGGCTAGCAAAATGAAATGTGTTGCTGATGTATCGGCCTTTTGCATTGATCCAGCCATGGCTTTGTTTGCTCTGCTTTGTGCTCACACACACACACATACGCACACACACGTCACCCAGCTAATCAATCCAGAGCCCTCCTGAATAAGAAGGGCATCGTTTGCGAAAGTGTTGCTTGTTGTCGTGGCAACCAGAGGGGCACCACATATCGGCCGCAAGGCACCGACGGTTTGCACGTCACGGTTGAATACTTGCAACCAGCAGCGTCGGTGTCGGGCGGTCTCTGTAATAAGCCACGTGCCTAACAAGCAGGAAGGACCCCCCCACCCCCCCACCCCCATCATCATCATCATCAACTTGTCGTTATATGTGACGGACACATTAAAGGATTGACCGCAGGACATTTGCGCCAAATCCTTTTAGCAGATTACACAAATCATCTCTAATTAGGTTCGTGTGGCCCTGGCGGAGGTCTAGAGCAGTTCCGCGATAACGGTCAGTAGGCGTCCTGTGCAGATGCCTGATCAGTATTAGGGAGGAGCGCCATCAACAAGAGCGGAAATACAGCCATAAATAGACTCTTGGTGAAGTCCACTGGTGCAGTCCAGCCAGACGTGATGATGACTGGGACCATCTATAACTCTCCCGTTTGACTTGGAGCCAGGTCTGAAGAACAGGTCTCGTGTTCCGTCTCTGGCCTCCCATTTTTCATGTCTCACTGAAACTCCCTTTTCTTCCTCCTCCTCCTCCTTGTGGTGGCTTTGCTTAACAAGGTCAGAAGACGAGGGATGGAGGAGACATTTGTCACACGGCTGTCACTTTGTCTATTTGCATTGCTTTTGCTTCTGGTTCTGAAACTGTGGCAAAACTATATTGCAGGAGAGAGCCACCATCGGGCCACCAAATATCACCCAATTAATGAAAACACTTAGTACCATTAGAGAAGTGCTCATTTGTGCAGTACTTTCTCCGCTCTGCGGGGGCAACAACGAGACATACGAATCAGTATTGCTTGGATCTACATGACATCATGTCCGGCTTATTAACCCTTGTCTAATGTTCATATTGTTGTTACTCAGCCAGCGTTTGTGGGTCTGATGGACCCGTTGCCTTGTGCGGCTTTTAATGCCTCACAATCAAATACTTTTATGTTAAAATACTGAACAGATGTTTATTGGGGAGGGGCATGCGAACACAGTTGTTGATTTCAGTTTTGGAGGGTTATCGAATCTTGCCAAGGAACGTTTGTAGCAAGTGGGACCTTAAAAGCTGCTCCCCGTTGTACATTTGTCTTTTGAGTCTGCCAATAATCTGTTAAATTGATCGATTCGCATTCGGATTAACTTTGATATGGAAGCACTAAAAACTACAACATGGATGGCGGGGAGAAGACACAGACAATCATTGGTACTTTAACTTTTAACTTAAAGTGGAGGCAAAGTAAATAAGTGGAGGCACGTAAATAAGACCGCCCATAAAACGGCACATCCTGAAGCTACTGTCAGAAAGCGGCTTGAAGATGGTCTGTAAAACATCATCTATGCAACATTTTGACCAAAGAACCACCATTACATGTTATGTAGACCACAAGGAAGTGTTTTAAATGTAAAAAAAAAAAAAAAAAGAAAAAAAAAAAATCATAATTTGACCCCTTTGAAGGAGTTAAAGAATTGGGGAAACATTTTACTTTTGGTCCAGAAAATGTGGAACTTTGGAAATTTTTGCAAAGTTGAATATAAATTAGGGATGTCCCGATCCGATATTTGGATCGGATCGGCCGCCGATATTTGCAAAAAAATGTGTATCGGCAAGGCATGGGAAAATGCCGATCCAGATCCAGTTTAAAAAAAACTCCGGTCCGTGTTTTCCAACGCACCGATTTAAATAATACATTCCACTTTTCTGCTGCTCCCTAATTTCCGTTCCGCATTTTCCAGCACACCTTCAACACATCCACAGGTCTGTGGATTCTCACGCAGTTGCTTTTAGCTGCTGGCATTACACGACAGGCTCTTCTCACTCTTTCCTGTGTCCCCCTCTTACAGACAGTGAGCGCACCTTCTTACACACGTCAGGTGTGCGCCTGCTCAAGCGTCCTCTGCGCACGGCAAATCTATGCCACGGACAAAATCAAATAAAAAAATAAGCGCATAACCATTTTAGACACACGGACACGACAGAGAAAACAGTTTTCGTCATCATTGTTCAAATATCGTAATGTCTAGAATCATCATACTGCTGTGATTATATGCATCAAGTGTTCATTCAAGGCTAAGGCAAAATATCGAGATGTATATCGTGTATCGCAATATGGCCTTAAAATATCGCAATATTAAAAAAAGGCCATATCGCCCAGCCCTAGTTCAATGATGCCATTTCTGTTTGTCATGTATAATTTTGTCTATTTTGTGTTTATCCTTGAATAAACAGGTCAGTTTCTTGTTACCAACCATTGTGTATTATTCAAACTCACCTAATTCAGCTGGCTAGTTGTTATCAAGAGTACTAAAACCCTTTTCAACATGATTCTGACAACTAAGTAGGCTAAATAACTTTAAACTTTAATACATGCTCGGATAGGCCAGTATCGGTCAGTATCGGTATCGGATTGGAAGTGCAAAAACAATATCGGTATCGGATCGGAAGTGCAAAAACCTGGATCGGGACATCTCTAATATAAATCGCTTGAATGTTTTGAATGAGCTAAATTTGTTGGTGTTGGAATCGTTTGAGAAATGTGGAAGTAGTAAGACTTCCCTCTGATCAAATGGATTTTGTGTTATGGAAAATGCTGGAAAATTACAGGAACAATTGGATTTTTTTGAATGTTGAAAAGGGGTAGCCTGTTCGTTTGTTTTGTGATTCACAAGTGGAGTTGCTGGTCCAAAGAGGATGAGAATTTTGGCAAAGTGACGGAAATATTTTCGGTCGTTGTGGGTTTATTCTGACGCGCTGGTGGCAGCGTATTAGAGAGCCGGCTGGTGCTCTAAAACTGCATAAATGTAGGGGCAGAATGCATCAAGTACGGCCACTAAATTGCCCAAAAATTATACTTTGACGCAAAAAAAAAATGCTTATTGTAAGTTTATGTGTTGGAGTATGTTTAGAACTATATTTAGACTTATTATTTTGGTTGATTTCATCAGGAAAACTAACATCAGAATGACCGAAAATGCATGCTTACAGGCACAGCCGCCCACGTCAATGGTAGCAAAGATGGCGCCTCTTATTTAGTTGGCCATGCTCTCTCTATACATGGCTTTGATACGAGTCACAATGAAACAGATGTGTTTACATGGAAACGACATCAACGCTGTTTTCGAATAAATACTATACCATACCAACTTTATTTATAAACAACCACATATTCCCTATTATTGGTGGCTTAGATGGTTTTGAATAGTTGTTTTTTATTTGAACCCAGGAAAGACTTGACTTATGTGGCTTGCGACAGTAGCTGTGATATAGTAAAACCTTGATTTACGAACCCCTCATTTAGCCAAGACAAGACAAACAAATGGCAAAAGAGTGGAAATTGCAATGGCTTTGACAGTTGAGCGATCAGACACGCTGACATCGATTGGTTTAGCCTTAGCCTGTTGAAAACTGTTGTCTCACGGTAATAAAAAAAACAAAAAATACAGGACTAAGTGAGTCCCTTGACAGCTCAATATGGAATGCAAACTTTTGTCTCTAAAAACTGGACGATTCCATTTTTCAAATGTAGAAAGTTGGAACGCAAATGGCGCGCGACCAAGCTTGAGGTTTTCCATCAAGCATGGAGTGATAATTTAATATCGTATAAACGCATGCTTACCTTAGCTAAAGCTAAATATTACTCAAATCTCATCCGCCTCAACAAAAACGACCCTAAATTTTTGTTTAGTACAGTAGCATCGCTAACCCAACAAGGGACTCCTCCCAATAGCTCCACCCACTCGGCAGATGACTTTATGAATTTCTTTAATAAGTAAATTGAACTCATTAGAAAGGAGATTAAAGACAACGCATCCCAGCTACAACTGGGTTCTATTAACACAGATACAACTGTATCTACAACGGATACTGCAATACAAAATAGTCTCTCTCTTTTTGATGACATAACATTAGAGGAACTATTACGGCGTGTAAGTGGGATAAAACAAACAACATGTTTACTTGACCCACTTCCTGGGAAACTTATCAAGGAGCTTTTTGTATTATTAGGTCCATCAGTGCTAAATATTATAAACTTATCCCTTTCCTCTGGCACTGTTCCCCTAGCATTCAAGAAAGCGGTTATTCATCCTCTGCTCAAAAGACCTAACCTTGATCCTGACCTCATGGTAAACTACCGACCGGTGTCCCACCTTCCCTTTATTTCGAAAATCCTCGAAAAAATTGTCGCACAGCAGCTAAATGAACACTTAGTGTCCAACAATCTCTGTGAACCTTTTCAATCCGGTTTCAGGGCAAATCACTCTACGGAGACAACCCTCGCAAAAATGACTAATGATCTACTGCTAACGATGGATTCTGATGCGTCATCTATGTTGCTGCTTCTTGATCTTAGCGCTGCTTTCGATACCGTCAAAATACCGTGATTTAGGGCTATATAAATAAACATTGATTGATTGATTGATTGAAAGGACGGTTGGCAACCCTATTTGCTACACGTCTTAAACTACAGCTCTGACAACTGCTGGATTTAGGAAATCTAAGTTAGATCATGTTGCTTTCTTCAGCGAATATGCTAACCTAGCATGATGTTGCTGTTAAAATGTGAGTTAGCATTAAGCTATGGTAATGTTGCTACCCACTTCTCCAAAGTGGGCTGGCTCAGGGTGGAGGACAGAGTAAAACAACTTGCACTGAGCCTAGTCTATAAAATTCGCTACACCTCCCTGATACCGAAGTACTTGTCAAACTACTTCCATAACGTAAATGACCGCCATAACCACAACACCAGAGGGAGATCCGCAAACCATGTTAAACCCAGATTCCGATCTAACAAAGGTCTTAACTCATTCTCCTTCTATGCCACATCAATATGGAATGCACTCCCAACAGGTGTAAAAGAGAGTGCATCTCTACCCTCCTTCAAAACCGCACTAAAAGAACACCTCCAGGCAACTACAACCCTAGACTAACACCCTCCCCCCACCACATCCCACCTCCCCGGATTGTAAATAATCAAATGTAAATAATCAAATGTATATACTTGTTCTTATGCTTTCTGAACTCACTATGTTCACTGCTCAATTTACATATCCTATGAAGTCAGACCTACACTGTTTCAATGTCCATTTCTCAGATGATAATATTGTTGATGACTGAAGTGCTGATATCCTAACCCCCACACCCCAACCCCCTCTACATCCCACCCCCCGGATTGTAAATAATGTAAATAATTCAATATATATACTCTGATGATGATTAACTTATGTGATGACTGTATTATGCTGATAGTATATATTTATACCATGAATTGATTAACGTGTACCCCGACTTAAACAAGTTGAAAAACTTATTTGGGTGTTAAAATTTAGTGGTCAATTGTACGGAATATGCACTGTACTGTGCAATCTACTAATACAAGTCTCAATCAATCAATCAATGCTAACAAGGGTTTGTATGTTCTCTATATCAAGGGTGGGAAAACTAAGGCCCGGCCCATTGGTCCCTTTAATCCGGCCCCCCAAATATTCTAACAGAATTGAGCAAAGATCTGTTGTGAGAATTGCCACAACAAAACCGATACTAGACTTTGACACACTCACAACAACACTGCTCCCACTATAAGACAATGTAAAGTGTTAACCCTTTAATACTATTTTTATGTTTCTTTGATGTTCTGATATGATATTGTTGAGAATAGATGTATTATGATTAAAACAGCCCATGTTTGAGAAGCCTACTCTTAGCTCCAACAGATATGATATACTTTAAATGCACCAGGTGCTCGCCCGGCCCGTCTGTCAAATTTCAAAAGCCAATGTGGCCCCTGAGCCAAAAATTTTGCCCACCCCTGCGCTATTTCCAATATTATGTATAATTCTAACTGACCTCTTTTGTAACGTGGTTAATGAACTAAGTGTACTTTTGTAATTATTGCACATATTTCTACACAATAACTTAGATATGGCAACACTAGCGAGTAGTAGAGAATATAAAGTTATTTTTGGTGCAGAACATATTTAGCTTTATTCATTATTTCAAATATTTTTTTGCCACCTTATGTTGTATATTTTATCATCTATTATTATAACCAAAAACTTTATTTATTTATTTTGTATATCAGAATCAGAATCAGAATCAGAAATACTTTAATAATCCCCGAGGGCACAATCTCATTCAAGAGGAGACAGACATTACAGGGAGACAGAACAGGATCGCTGACGGGTCTGCCAACTTCCGGCACCCCTTACAAAAAAGGTGAGATACAGATAAACACTGGAGGGGGGGGTTAAGAAAAAAAAAATTCAGTCTAAGCCTGGGCCCCTGGAGAGGGGGTCCAAACTGAGGCCAAGGGGGAAAAAAACTCATAGCCATAGCACACAAACATGTGTGTAAGAGGGAAATATCAAAGAACACAAAGGACGTTAAAGACATTAAAAGAGCAGAGCTGATGCAACCAGCCACTTCTACACACAGCCACAAAAGTAAAACAACAAAAATAAAAAATTAAAATAATACTAATAACAACAATAATACACTGTGGTTGCCTCTGCGGTGTTCCACGCCATCGTCTGCTGGGTTGGGGGGAGCATGGCCAGTGACAGGAGCAGACCCAACAAAGCAACCGAGAGAGCCGACTCCACCCTCGGACGCCCACTAACTCTCGGCCAGTGTCCAGTCCGCATGGATGAGCGAGGATACGTCCGAGGAGGCCATACTTGCCAACCTTGAGACCTCGGATTTCGGGAGGTGGGGGGTGGGGCGGGGGGCGTGATTGGGGGCGTGATTAAGATATATATATAGATATATAAGAAATACTTGACTTTCAGTGAATTCTAGCTATATATATATATATATTTTATTACATATATATATATATATATATATATATATATATATATATATATATATATATATATATATAAAAATTAGAGATGCGCGGATAGGCAATTTATTTCATCCGCAACCGCGTCAGAAAGTCATCAACCATCCGCCATCCACCCGATGTAACGTTTGATCAGAACTGCACCCGCCCGCCATCCGCCCGCACCCGCCCGAAGTTTTATTTACGGAGGCAATAATTGAGCATGGATTTCCAATCGCACTGGCTGATCACATGGGACAGTTAAATGTTTGTAATGCAACCTTTAAAAATCATTACGCGGTGATCGCGGTCCCAAAAATAAACTTTTCTTGCATGATAATGTCCAGAAAAATTCGCTTTATATTACTATAGAGTCCTTTTAACGAATGAGTTTGATGGTTTATCACAAACCTTAAATGAAAGAAGTCCTTTGTTCTCCTGCAGCATGCATATGCGATTTGGTCTTGCTTCGTGTTTGGTGCGCAATCCTGTCGGCTGTATTTCACAGCACGACATACTGTTAAAAGTGTTTATACTATTTATGCTTTCAAGTCCAAGTTGAAGAAATCTTGTTAAATGTTGACAGCATAACTACCAAAATACAGAAGTATGTCCTTAATATTTTTGCAGTGCTATTTCTGTTGAAAAGTTAAAATGATTACATTAGAGATGTGATGTGCCACTTTTCAAGTGTCTGATGGCTTAAATTAATTTTCATTAATTTTTCATATTTTGAATTCTTTTGAAAGGCTTACAAAAAAACTACATTTGAATTGTAATTCCATGCTATTGACAGGACTATTAATTTTAATGAAGTTAGCTTACCATGTTTACAGTATGATAATTGTGATAGAAATGTGAATTTTAGGCACAGAATATTTTTTACAATTGAACAAGGCAGTAGATTATACAAGCTTGGACAGAAAGTTAATAATGACACCAATTTTTTTTTTAATGGAATTGTTTAGTACTGTTTTACCATTTGTTTACTGTAAAAAGTGTTTATACTGTTTATACTTTCAATTAACAAATTGAAGTCTTGTGAAAGGTTGACAGGATAACTGGCATTAACTGTCAAAATAATTTCAAACTATTGAAGTTACGGTAGCTTACAGAATAAACATGCCAATCAACCCATATGATTTTTGCTGTAATATTTTTGTTTTGAAAAGTCACTGTGACTGATAGAAAAGTGATGGTTTTAGCAACATTTTAACCTGTCTGAATGCTAATAATCATTTTGCGTCGGGGGGCGAAGCCCTGAACCCTCCACCAGGACTTTGTCCTGGACCTACCGGGGCCTGCGGCCCTTGGACCCTGGCTACTAGGTTTTTCTGATTTCAAAAGTTGGCAGGTATGGTGAGGTTATAAAGCTTTTGCCTGTTAAAGAAAGGAGACTGATCCAATGCAGCACAGACTTTCGCGTGCCACGCTGTCACGACCCAGACGCACACCAGTGCGCAATCATATGGGAGCCGCGCTGAGCGCACCTCCAAGCGCGTCTCGCTGCCGGCGACGGCCAGGTATGGGCCCACGCTCCAGCGCCATCCATTTTCAGGGCTAGTTGATTCGGCAGGTGGGTTGTTACACACTCCTTAGCGGGTTCCGACTTACATGGCCACCGTCCTGCTCTCTATATCAACCAGGGTGAGCCCCACCCCTTTCGTGAGCGCACTGCGCGCGGAGTGACCCCTGTTACGCGCCCCCGGCAACAGGGGTGGCGGGCAGGTAAGCTGCGCGGGCGGAGCGCGCGGAGTGACCCATGTTACGAGCCCCCGGCCACGGGGGTGGCGGGCAGGTAAGCTGCTTACCTGCTGCGCGTGACGCCGGCCGCGGCGAAGGCGGACGAGGCGGGGTGTCGGTGCGGTGGGCACGGTAGTGACCCTGGACGTGCGTCGGGCCCTTCTCGCGGATCGCCTCAGCTACGGCTCCCGGTGGGGCCCTCTCGGGGGAAGGGGCCTCGGTCCCGGACCCCGGCGAGGCGTCCCTTCTCCGCTCCGTAAAAGTGTCCATCTCTTTTCTTTTTTTTTCTTCTGTTGTGGCATAAGCAGCAGGTGCCTGCTCGTTTATCGTATGTGGGTAACAACATTTAACTATGTATATATATTTCCGAATTGGTTTAACTGCCACCCGCAAAAAAAAAAAAAAAAAAAAAAAAAAAAAAAAAAAAAAAAAAATCTAATTAATCCGCCCGACCCGACCCGCGCGCGGATAAAATCTTTTTTTTTTTTTTATTTCATCCGCCCGATCCGCGGATAATCCGCGGACTCCGCGGTTGTGCCCGCAAACCGCGCATCTCTAATATATATATATATATATATATAAATATATATATATATATATAAATAAAAGAAATACTTGAATTTCAGTGTTCATTTATTTACACATATACACACACATAACACTCATCTACTCATTGTTGAGTTAAGGGTTGAATTGTCCATCCTTGTTCTATTCTCTGTCACTATTTCAGAACACACACATTATACAAATATACATTATAAAATCAATAAGAAAACGGGAGCTCTAATTTGGGAGTCTGAATTAGGATCAGAAGTTCCTTTATAAACATTGCGCACTCATGTCGCCTTTTTGTATTGATTACTGCAGCTGTGCACTGGATTCATTCACAAATACAAACTACAACTCACAAACACTTTAGAGTTAGGCTCCACCATCAGAATGTCTACTTAAACTTATAAAGATCACATGGATATTATTCAGTGAGTTGATTAACCAAAACTAACCAGTTATACAGGAGGAAAAAGCACACAGGACGTTTCAATTGTTCACAGACTGGTCGCTCTCATCAGAATGACAAGACACTTCCGGTCTGCAGGTGATAGCATTCAATTGGGAAGAAACGCCCTACTGCCCCTACTGACCAATGTGAATACTGATAAATGTGTAATGACAGCTCCAAAAAACGAATTCAAACCACAAAATAAAATAAATAAATCAACACAAAAATGTGACACATTATGGGTGGGTCACATATGCATGTACAGTAGATGGCAGTATTGTCCTGTTTAAAAGTGTCACAACATTGCTGTTTACGGCAGACGAACTGCTTTACGGTAGATGAAAACTTGACTGCTGTTGTTGTGTGTTGTTACCGTGCTGGGAGGACGTTTATGAAACTGCCTAACAATAAACCCACATAAGAAACCAATAACTCGCCCTCGATCATTAGCTGTTTATATTGTGGGAAAGCGGACGTGTGAACAGGCTGTCGACACGTCACTCAGGTCCGCATGGAGCTGGAGGGGGCGTGGCCTCCAGTTCCGCCTGAATTTCGGGACAGGCGCTGAATTTCGGGAGTCTCCTGGAAAATCCGGGAGGGTTGGCAAGTATGGAGGAGGCCGAGGTGTCCGATACCTGCTCATTCAGCCAAGACACTGTGAAGCTTGTCCGTCCCGGCGCTCAGCGACAGTATTTGTTTGACTTCCTCTTCTTTTGTTACCAAAAAGCCTAATTTTAGTTTTACTGAAATTCAAAGATAGTCTATTTTTGTCAAACCATCGCTTTAATCTATTAATTTATTCTGTTATTGTACATGCACCTGGGGATAGGTTGATTGGCAACACTAAATTGGCCCTAGTGTGTGAATGTGAGTGTGAATGTTGTCTGTCTATCTGTGTGGGCCCTGCGATGAGGTGGCGACTTGTCCAGGGTGTACCCCGCCTTCCACCCGATTGTAGCTGAGATAGGCTCCAGCACCCCCGGTGACCCCGAAAGGGAATAAGCGGTAGAAAATGGATGGATGGATGGATGGATGTTTATATCATCTTCTCTGAGTTCTCCCCTGAACAAAACGCTGTCATGTCGTCCGCAAACAATACTAACTTTAAAGCCTTTGCAACTTCACAAATGCTATTTATGTAGACATTGAACCATTTTGGTCTCAGTATTGAGATATATTTAGCCCTGTTGACGCCACAAAGGTGTATAAAAGCAGCGCACCTGCAAGATGACGCATGAACTGCTCTGTCAGACTCGAACTAAGCGCTGACGTCCGTTTCCACTTCGGCTTTTCGAAAGAGGCTGGCGGGACGCAGACACTTGGAGCAGGAAGTGAAGGTAGGCCGTCCTCAGCCTCCACATTATGACATGGTGTCATGTGACCCACTCTGGGGACATTTAGGAAGTGTGCAGCCAAACACAGAACAGGACATGTGCACCAGTGAGTGTTCATATGTTGTGCGACACACAAAGAGCAATCACTGTGTGTACAAAAACAATAACAGTGACCGCTGATCTGATTCTATTTTGGCTGAATCAAAGTTTACACACACACGCACGCACGCACACACACACACACACACACACACACACACACACACACACACACACACACACACACACACACACACACACACACACACACACACACACACACACACACACACACACACACACACACACACACATGCACACGCACACGCACACGCACATCGTTGCAATGTGATGCTATCCAAACACCCAGCTGTCCTGTTGTGTCAGGATGCTTGGTCTGTTGGCTGCAGGCCTGGGGGGGGAAGGCTTACATTGACAAAACAGAGCCTCACTCCACATTAGACGGACTCCCGTCAATGGACTGGGACCAACGCCGACACACACACGGCCAAAGAAAGTGTCTCCCACACACACTTTCATTCACAGGGACATTCTCTCTCCTTGGATGTACACACTCGTGTCTATGAGTAGTCCAAAGCGCTGGTTGCTACGGGCAACGAAGACTGTTGGCAGCCATCAAGTTGGCTCCTTAGGAGATTTTGCTAAACTCGTACAAACAAATTCATTATTCAGAAACAAAAATCCCCCCATCAAAAGCATGCAGCGAGAAAGTCTACAACGCAAACGACGACGTCAGCTTCTTTGATGTGCACTATCAAGAGGTCCAAATCGCTTACTGCGTCTCATAAATCCCCCCCCCCCCCCCAAATGTTTCTCTCCTACGACAGCAAACATCCACCGCATCATTGCAGCGCCACCTGGGAGAAATACCACTGCTAAATTATTCACAAAGTGTTAGACTGGGCTGCGTTGTATGTTTTTGTGCACACACACAAACATACCCGGCTGAAATATTCAAAGTCTTGTCCTACCTAGTGGGTGAGCTCAGCTCCTATCTGAGGTCAATACTAAAGGAATACAACGTGACCAGCCTGATGATAGAATTTGCAATTACGGTAGAAATTGTGTGTGAATGCCTTATGTGCGCAAGCCGCCGAAATGCCGATACGCGAGAGTGGAACTGAAATACTTGAATGTCCAGGGTGAGTGGAGTGTGTGGATGTTGGAACGGTTCAAATCCATTAAGAAATGTGGGCTACGGAAAGGTTTGTGTATTGCCCTTTAATTGTCAACGGGGGGAAATTCCTGGTAATTCCTGGTAATCAGGGAATTTTCAGAACCGGGAAACTGCTGGCTTGAATGTCCAGGGTGAGTGGAGTGTGTGGCTGTTGGAACGGTTCAAATCCATTAAGAAATGTGGGCTATGGAGAGGTTTGTATATTGCCTTTTAATTGTCAACGGGGGGAAATTCCTGGTAATTCCTGGTAATCAGGGAATTTTCAGAACCGGGAAACTTCTGGCTTGAATGCCCAGGGTGAGTGGAGTGTGTGGATGTTGGAACGGTTCAAATCCATTAAGAAATGTGGGCTACGGAGAGGTTTGTATATTGCCCTTTAATTGTCAACGGGGGGAAATTCCTGGTAATTCCTGGTAGTCAGGGAATTTTCAGAACCGGGAAACTGCTGGCTTGAATGTCCAGGGTGAGTGGAGTGTGTGGATGTTGGAACGGTTCAAATCTATTGAGAAATGTGGGCTACGGAGATGTTTGTATATTGCCCTTAATTGTCAACAAGGGGAAATTCCTGGTAATTCCTGGTAATCAGGGAATTTTCAGAACCGGGAAACTGCTGGCTTGAATGTCCAGGGTGAGTGGAGTGTGTGGCTGTTGGAACGGTTCAAATCCATTAAGAAATGTGGGCTATGGAGAGGTTTGTATATTGCCCTTTCATTGTCAACGGGGGGAAATTCCTGGTAATTCCGGGTAATCGGGGAATTTTCGGAACCGGGAAACTGCTAGCTTGAATGTCCAGGGTGAGTGGAGTGTGTGGATGTTGGAATGGTTCAAATCGGTTGAGAAATGTGGGCTATGGGGATGTTTGTATATTGCCCTTTCATTGTCAGCGGGGGGGAAAAATTCCTAATAATTCCGGGTCATCAGGGAATTTTTGGAACCGGGAAACTGCTGGCTTGAATGTCCAGGGTGAGTGGAGTGGTGTGGATGTTGGAATGGTTCAAATCAGTTGAGAAATGTGGGCTATGGAGAGGTTTGTATATTGCCCTTTCATTGTCAACGGGGGGAAATTCCTGGTAATTCTGGGTAATCAGGGAATTTTCGGAACCGGGAAACTGCTGGCATGAATATCCAGGGTGAGTGGAGTGTGTGAATGTTAGAACGGTTCAAATCGGATGAGAAATGTGGGAAGGAAATTCCGGGAAAACCGGGAATTTGGGGAAAGGGAAAACATGTTTTGCGGTCGATATATCGGAAGAGTAGTGTGTGTGGATGGTTGAAAGGTCTGAATCGGGTTAAAAAAATGGCGCAAATTTTGGCGTTTTGGGCATTGTAGAACTATGAATCATATAACTGATTCATTTGGATGGGAATTTCCTCGGAATTTGGGAATTCCGGGAATTAAAAAAAAATATATATAGATAATACCACAATTGTCCTAGATGATAATGATAAGTTAGTGTTGGAATTTTTCGAAACGGTTGAAAAATGTTGACGTAGTAATAGTTTGAATTGGTATTTCGGAATTCCTGGAATTTCGGGAAAACCGGGAATTTGTACGGAAAAAAAAAAGATAGCTTTTGTTGTCCTAACTAAGAGGGATGTTTTGAAGGTCGAATGGGTAAAGACGGTTGAAAAATGTGGACTGTGAAAACTTTCCAGGAAGAGGTGAAACTTGGGCTTGGGAAAACCGGGAATTCCTGGAATTTGTTTTTACTTGGTCGTTTGATTGTCCAAGGTAAGTGGAGTGTGTGGATGGTGGAACGGTACAAATCGGTTGAGAAATGTGGGAATTGCGCATGTTCGAAAAATGGCCCATTCATTTTCAAAGGGCAAAATGACTCGCAAAACCGGGAATACGAGGTAATTTGGGATATTTAATTTTAAAATGTTTGGGGAGCTCATGATTCCCGTTCTGGCCGAATGTTTTGATACTGGAACAATTCCGATCGGATGAAAACTTTGGGCCGTAGAGTGCACCAACATTTTTAGGCGGAACATGCATGTCTATGTGCAATTACTGCTATGATGGCTGAAGCTCCAAAACGACCAAAGAAATGAAAAGTTTTGTCTGATAAGACAAAAAAATTAAAAAGGGAGGCTACCTAGATAAAAGGACAATCAGGATCAACATTGTTCCGGCTCTTACTCACTGGCTCAAATATAAGGAATTTCAGACCGTTGCTGCCTTGGCCATTATCCTGCTGGACTAGGAAGTGACTTTCGATGCTCAAGTCAAAATGCTAATGCTAATGTTAGCTATCAGAAATTTACATGGCAGCAATAAATAGCTTAAAGAAAAAAGAAAAAGAAAAAGCAAGGCCAGCATAGCAAATAGCTACCAGGGGGATAGTTGCACACTACTTCCTTCAAAAAAACTCTACCGCCGGTCTTTCTTTGCCTCGGTAGTAGCGTCATATTTATAGCGCCATCCAAGATCATTTCTTGATAGTGTCTGCTATTTAACATCAGCATAGCCATTAGAGACCTAATATTTGTGCCACTATTACACCTGACATGTCAGTGTGACGCTATATGCGGTAGTCCTCATGGGAAATGTGGTCTTCCTCTGGCAAAACACGACCGCTTTGGTCCACTGGCGCCACCAAACTTGTGTGGTGTTCGGGTCTGTGGGACCTGTTTTCATTTTTTATTAAAAGAAAAATGATCAAATTAATTAATTTTTCAAACTGAGACTCACTGACTTTGGCTCATTTTCTGTGAAGAACATATATCAGAATACATATTTAATGACCACACACCATACACCCCCCCCCTACACATTTCTATTACATATAAGATGTCCGGGTCCACTGGACCCGGGGCTAATAGAAGTGTGGAAATTGATGTTCTATGTACCGCACGCACGCACACACGCACACGCACACGCAGCAGGCCTAGACAGGAGGAGGACAGAGTGTAGGTACACAGAACATCAGAGGCTCAAATGTGCGAGAAAAAGAGAGCAGACAGTGTTGACAAACAATGTTGCAGAAACACAAAAGAAGAATCCCTGTGGGATGCAGAAACTGGCAGAGAAATTTTCCGTGCAACGTTCATATTGTTGTTACTCAGCCAGCGTTTGTGGATCTGATGGACCCGTTGCATTTTGTGGCTTTTAATGCCTCACAATCAAATCTTTTATGTTAAAATACTGAACAGATGTTTATTGGGATAAGGTAAACATCTGTTTAGTATGTTAACAAAAAAGTTTGAGGCATTAAAGGCCACAAAATGCAACGGGTCCATCAGACCCACAAACGCTGGCTGAGTAACAACAATATGAACATTACACAAGGGTTAAGTGGGGCTTTAATTTAATTGCACGTAAAAAAAACACACATTTTGAAGGTGTGGTTGCGACTTTTATTTTATTTTGTAATAGTAGCACTAGCGACTTCCTTGTTCATTTACGGAATCCGGTCGACTTCCTTTGTTTTTACTTTATCGAACTGCACATGCAAGTGACGTCGAGGCCACATTGGGGCCACATTGGGGCCTGTGCGCGTTTACACTGGAGTCTGATAAAGATCACATTTTACTTGCAGTGTTAATAGTTAGCTTGAAAAAATCTGTAAAAAAAAAATAAAAAATCAGATTTGGGCCACTATGTCCTGCAGTGTAAACGTAGTCAAATAACTCTCCCAAAGTACAGTAGTACCTCGGGGGAAAAGAGCTGTCTCTCGCCTAATTATCCCGCCTGAGGGTTGCAAGCAAAAATTGGGCTGGCGAGCCTCTTCGCCACTCGTTGGCGCGGCGAATGTCAGAGTGAACCCAGCAAGATCCGACCAAAACATCTGGTCTTACACGAGTGAGAGGAATATTTTCCCTCCTTTTGGCAGAATAGGAACACCTAAGAGTTGGCATTTACTCTGCTTGAAGACAAACACAATGAATGCACTCTGTGTTATTAATCTGTGCACTCTCACACATATATCATTATTAATGATGCCAGGAGGTACAGGCCTGAAGAGAGAGAGTGGAGTCTAATAAAGTAATCATAAAGTACCGCGGTACTAATGAATTAAAAAACGTACTATACTGCCTATGAAAAATACCGGTACTTTTTTCTTTTTTTTTTTCCATCAACATGATGCTGGCATACGAGCACGTGAGTCAACACATGCACACACAGCACTCGCAAGCAGAAACAGTGTGGAAAAAGAACAGACGTACAAACCCCGTTTTCGTTAGATGTAAATATAAACGGAATACAATGATTTGCAAATCCTTTTCAACCCATATTCAATTTAATGCACTACAAAGACAAGATAGTTGACACTCCTACAGACATCACACATGGGACGATTTAGTAGGTAAGAATTGTTTTAGTTATATTTTTAAACTTAGAAACGTTGCTTAGAGTGATGAATGAAGAATCCAAACGAGTAGAAATGCTATGGACAGCTCAAAGATGGAACGGCACTTTCTACTTCCGGTTGAAAGCTCTAAAAAGAAGAACACTTCAGCACTTGCAGTGACCAAACTCGTCCAAAAGATGACGCCGTAGCCCAAACAATACCACACCTCTTCGGTGTCTTTGTTTTGCAATATGGCCGTCAACGAAGAAAAACCCATTGATAAGCTGCACCGTTTTATAAGCCACAGGATTCAAAGCGTAGGAAAAAAGTAGCAATTTATAGTCCGGAATTTACGGTACTTGAAATTTGGGCATATAAATCGATCGACCGTTACAACCCTAACAGTTATATATCCGTTTTACAAACCCCGTTTCCATATGAGTTGGGAAATTGTGTTAGATGTAAATATAAACGGAATACAATGATTTGTAAAACCTTTTCAACCCATATTCAATTGAATGCACTACAAAGACAACATATTTGTTGTTCAAACTCATAAACTTTATTTTTTTTTGCAAATAATAATTAACTCAGAATTTCATGGCTGCAACACGTGCCAAAGTAGTTGGGAAAGGGCATGTTCACCACTGTGTTACATGGCCTTTCCTTTTAACAACACTCAGTAAACGTTTGGGAACTGAGGAGACACATTTTTTAAGCTTCTCAGGTGGAATTCTTTCCCATTCTTGCTTGATGTACAGCTTAAGTTGTTCAACAGTCCAGGGGTCTCCGTTGTGGTATTTTAGGCTTCATAATACATGTGTGTGTGTATGTTTGTGTTTGTGTGGTTGGGCGAATGCGTGTGGTACACAAAACATCAATTTCCACACTTCTATTAGCCCCGGACATCTTATATGTAATAAAAATGTGTAGGGGGGGGGGTGTATGGTGTGTGGTCATTAAATATGTATTCTGATATATGTTCTTCACAGAAAATGAGCCAAAGTCAGTGAGTCTCAGTTTCAAAAATTAATTAATTGTATCATTTTTCTTTTAATAAAAAATTAAAACGGGTCCCACAGACCCGAACACCACACAAGGGTTAACCCTTGGGACTGCAGATGGAAATGAGCGATTTAGCTATAATCTGGTACAGAACATATCTGTCTTTGAGTTTAATGTTTCTGTGCATTGTCCCTTCAAATAAAGACGAAACTAAACTATCTGCAGTCTTAATGGTATATACCAAATTTGATGATATAGGTATATACCAGGGGTCGGCAACCTTTACCAGTCAAAGAGCCATTTTGACCAGTTTCACAAATTAAAGAAAACAATGGGAGCCACAAAAATCTTTTGAAATTTAAAATGAAATAACACTGCATACAAAGTTTTTTTTCTTGCTTTGTGCTATGTATAAGCCAAGGGTCTCAGACACGCGGCCCACACCTTAATATGAAAATTGAATGTTAGTGCGGCCCGCGGGTTTTATATGAATGGCGCTTGACAGCGTCATACTTGTCAACCCTCCCGATTTTTCCGGCAGACTACGAATTTCAAGGCAACTGTTCTCTCGAACGTGCCGCGATGGTACAGCATTTAGCGCCCACTACAACCAGCGTGCTGGCCCAGCCACGCGTTGTATGGGGCTTCTGCTTGCTCACGTAAGTGACAGCAAGGCATACTTGGTCAACAACCACACAGGTTACACTGACGGTGGCGGTATAAAAAACTTTAACACTCTTACTAATAATGCGCCACACTGTGAACCCACACCAAACAAGAATGACAAACACATTTCGGGAGAACATCTGCACCGTAACACAACATAAACACAACAGAACAAATACCCAGAATCCCATGCAGCCCTGACTCTTCCGGGCTACATTATACACCCCCTACCAAACCCCGCCCACCTCAACCGACGCACAGAGGGGGCTTGATGTGTGAGGGAGCAGGGTTGGGGTGGGGGCGGGGTTTGGTGGTAGCAGGGGTGTATAATGTAGCCCGGAAGAGTCAGGGCTGCATGGGATTCTGGGTATTTGTTCTGTTGTGTTTATGTTGTGTCAAGGTGCAGATGTTCTCCCGAAATGTGTTTGTCATTCTTGTTTGGTTTTGGTTCAAAGTGTGGCGCATTATTAGTAAGAGTCTTAAAGTTGTTTTATATAGCCACCGTCAGTGTAACCTGTGTGGCTGTTGACCAAGTATGCCTTGCTGTCACGTACGTGTTCAAGTAACAGATGCATACAACAAAAGGCTGGGCTGGCGCTCTTTGTACAGATTGTGGAGGGCGTTAAATGCTTCACCATCATTGGATACCCCTAATATTATTGATAGGGCAAAAATCAGTGAATATTAATCCCGGGAGTTTTCTGCGAGAGGCACCGAAATCCGGAAATCTCCCGGGAAAATCGGGAAGGTCGGCAAGTATGCAGCTGAGCCGCATCAGAGTGATCAAAGAGCCGCATGCGGCTCCGGAGCCACGGGTTGCCGACCCCTGATATAGGTATATACCATCAACCTTCCGGGGACCATCTAGTCACAAGTGTGTGTTGTATTTTTCATGCATTTATTTTTTCTGTATTTGTCTGCCACACGTGAAAGGACGGTCCGTAAAAATAATGCCTACATTAATCCGGTCCCTGGTACAAATAAGGATGGGGACCTCTGCTCTAGATATCTTGGTGAAGCAGTTAGAGCGTAGCATTGCTTGTCAGCACTATACTGAAGCAAAGGTTAAAATAATAGCTCTTCTTCTGTCCTTGATACATTGGAAGAACTGTGTAAACAGTCTTCCAATACACTACTGTGGCATATAATATGGAGACTTTTAAAACTAAGTGTTGTCATAATTGGCTGCTGAAACATGCTCGTTTTTTCTGAAAGGGAAGCAGTACGCCACCGCAACTTGTTTCGTGACCTGCCGGGATGTCACTGCACATCCGTCATCATCATCCCTCCCCAAGGTCGCACCTTCTCACCTCCCAATTCTGACTGATGGCTCCGTCTGCTTCTCAGAGGAGGTTTGAAGGCTCTCTGACACCTCAGTGAACACACTTAATGGACAAGCACGCAATATAACGCAATGAAAACACATGCAGGGATAAGCCGACCAGAACTAAAGTGAATAGGAACTTTAACACAATCAGACGTCCTTTATGTATAAACTAATTACTACAACGTTCAAATTTAACCACGGCAACCGCGGCAAGTGCCGCGGCCTACAGGTTAGTGTCCGCCCTGATATCGGTATGTCGTGAGTTCGAACCCCGGCCGAGTCATACCAAAGACTATAAAAATGGGACCCATTACCTCCCTGCTTGACACTCAGCATCAAGGGCTGGAATTGGGGGTTAAATCACCAAAAATTATTCCCGGGCGCGGTCACCGCTGCTGCTCACCTCACCTTCCAGGGGGTGATCAAAGGTGATCGGTCAAATGCAGAGAATAATTTCACCACACCAAGTGTGTGTGTGTAACAATCATGGGTACTTTAACTTTAACTTTAATATGCATACATACATATACGTATGCATACATACATACATACGTATGCTTACATATATACATACATACATATATATGCATACATATATACATACATACATATACAAACCCCGTTTCCATATGAGTTAGGAAATTGTGTTAAATGTAAATATAAACGGAATACAATGATTTGCAAATCCTTTTCAACCCATATTCAGTTGAATATGCTACAAAGACAAGATATTTGATGTTCAAACTCAAACTTTATTTTTTTTTGCAAATAATAATTAACTTAGAATTTCATGGCTGCAACACGTGCCAAAGTAGTTGGGAAAGGGCATGTTCACCACTGTGTTACATGGCCTTTCCTTTTAACAACACTCAGTAAACGTTTGGGAACTGAGGAGACACATTTTTTAAGCTTATCAGGTGGAATTCTTTCCCATTCTTGCTTGATGTACAGCTTAAGTTGTTCAACAGTCCGGGGGTCTCCGTTGTGTTAGGCTTCATAATGCACCACACATTTTCAATGGGAGACAGGTCTGGACTACAGGCAGGCCAGTCTAGTGCCAGCACTCTTTTACTATGAAGCCACGTTGATGTAACACGTGGCTTGGCATTGTCTTGCTGAAATAAGCAGGGGCGTCCATGGTAACGTTGCTTGGATGGCAACATATGTTGCTCCAAAACCTGTATGTACCTCTCGGCATTGATGGCGCCTTCACAGATGTGTAAGTTACCCATGTCTTGGGCACTAATACACCCCCATACCATCACAGATGCTGGCTTTTCCAACTTTGCGCCTATAACAATCCGGATGGTTCTTTTCCTCTTTAGTCCAGAGGACACGACGTCCACAGTTTCCAAAAACAATTTGAAATGTGGACTCGTCAGACCACAGAACACTTTTCCACTTTGTATCAGTCCATCTTAGATGAGCTCAGGCCCAGCGAAGCAGACGGCATTTCTGGGTGTTGTTGATAAACGGTTTTCGCCTTGCATAGGAGAGTTTTAACTTGCACTTACAGATGTAGCGACCAACTGTAGTTACTGACAGTGGGTTTCTGAAGTGTTCCTTAGCCCATGTGGTGATATCCTTTACACACTGATGTCGCTTGTTGATGCAGTACAGCCTGAGGGATCGAAGGTCACGGGCTGGTTGAAAAAGGTTTTTCTTAAACTGTTCAACAATTTGCTCATGCATTTGTTGACAAAGTGGTGACCCTCGCCCCATCCTTGTTTGTGAATGACTGAGCATTTCATGGAATCTACTTTTATACCCAATCATGGCACCCACCTGTTCCCAATTTGCCTGTTCACCTGTGGGATGTTCCAAATAAGTGTTTGATGAGCATTCCTCAACTTTATCAGTATTTATTGCCACTTTTCCCAACTTCTTTGTCACGTGTTGCTGGCATCAAATTCTAAAGTTAATGATTATTTGCAAAAAAAAAAATGTTTATCAGTTTGAACATCAAATATGTTGTCTTTGTAGCATATTCAACTGAATATGGGGTGAAAATGATTTGCAAATCAATGTATTCTGTTTATATTTACATCTAACACAATTTCCCAACTCATATGGAAACAGGGTTTGTATATATATATATATATATATATATATATATATATATATATATATATATATATATATATATATATATATATATATATATATATATATACACACACATACATACGGAAACATACATGTGCATACATATATAGGCCTCAAATTTTTACTTTAGCACACATTTTTTTCAGCCAAATGCAGCCCCCAAGTCCAAAACTTTGGACACCCCTGGTTTAGACTGAGCTTTCAACCGGAAGTAAAAGTGCCATTCAGTCTTCTAATCGTCCATAGCGTTCCCACTCGTATGAATTCTTCATTCATTACTCCAAGCAACGTTTGTAAGTTTTACAATATAACTAAAACAACTACTAAACTGTCCCATGTGTGATGTCTGTAGGAGTATTTTCATGCATATTTGTACGTGCTATCTTAATGTAATGAAGCTAGCGTCGTTAGCATTAGCTAGTATGCTAACATGTTTACAATGGTCTGTGTTAGTATTACTAACTTAGAACTGAATTCCTTTTGTGTTGTTTCAATTCCACAAATTCCTCAAAAATATCACTGTGGAGTTATTGAGCTTGTTTAGATGATTGGAGCGCTAGCTTCCACAGCTTGTGGGTCCATGACGATGATTTCTGTTTTGTTTGATCAGCAATTTAAGTGTTACAGACACCTTTTTTGGAAGCAATTATGTATGTAACAAACATACACAACGTGTATATCTGCGGCTTATAGTACTGTGGGGTTAATACATGAACAAAGATGTTTTTCTTCTAAAATTTAGTGGGTGCGGTTTACCCTTTATAATCAGAAGAGAAATATGGTACATTTTGTCACCCTTAATTAATAACACTGTGTGGATGAAAGCTGCATGGACATGCTAATAAAAGGAATTTTCCTGATGACGTTGCACTGATTCATAAATTAATAATCAGTCCGGGTGATAAATTGCTAGCTCCACTCAGATTGTGTTAATGTGAAGATACGAAAGAAAGGGGAGGGGGGTCTTCAAAGAAAAAAAAAGAAAAAATCACAAGCCGCTGCAGAGAGACCCAGAGGAGCTGCACCTTTCTCATGCATGTTACTGATTTTTAAAACTCCTGCTTTGCGTTGGAAAGTAGTGATGGAAAGAATCTGCGGTCTGAACATCATTTTAGGTCACATGCGTTTCGCCACATTTAGAAGGGAAGCGCTTCAACTCGTGCACACAACCACAATTGAGAGTAGCGTGGCCCCCCCGTTGTATGGAACGCCACCATCTGTGTGGCTTAATGTAATATGCTCTGCTCCCTAAAGACCACCCCCCCTAACCCCCCACTTACCTCTACTTTAACAGGGTAGCTAGCAACTCATGCAGAAGACATGCTGACAGTATTTATACACACACACACAAACGTCACTCGCCGTCTTCATGCAATCTTGCATTTTGCAGCTTTTTCCACTGGAGGCGGGCCAACATCCCCCACCATTCGCCCCCCTACTCCCTACCTAGGAGTGTCACAGAGCCCCCCCAGAGACTATTTTATGGGCACAGGTGTCTCAAGTCACGAAACAAAGCGCACTTTTTCTTTCCCACAACATTAAGTACACCTGCGCTTCCGCTCCATATAATATTAATGTAGTACAGTGGAATGCGCTTAAGTCATACCCTTCTCATCAAGTCCTGGTCTAGCGTGTTCAAATTATGACTAAAAAGTACCGTCATTTTCGACGTAAAATGTGAGAGCCAAAAGAGTAATTTCCTATAAAAAATGGTCCAGTTATGTCAACATGTGTTGTAATGTTGTTAACTTTGTCATTACCGCCAAACAGCGTGAAACCACATCATAACTCCTGTCTAATTACACACCAGTAAAATGTGCACACAGTGACTTCCTGTTCAGTGCAGAGTAAGCTTCAAAATAAAAGCATGGCACCATGACAGCAACTAACAAAATGTGCACATTTAATTAGTGGTGTCCAAGAATTAGAGGTCGGGGAAATAATCGATTTTTAGATGCATGGCAATTCGGACTAGGGATGTCCCGATCCGATATTTGGATCGGATCGGCCGCCGATATTTGCCAAAAAATGCGTATCGGCTAGGCATGGGAAAATGCCGATCCAGATCCAGTTTTTTTTTAAAAACTCCGGTCCGTGTTTTCCAACGCACCGATTTAAATAATACATTCCACTTTTCTGCTGCTCCCTAATTTCCTTTCCACATTTTCCAGCACACCTTCAACACATCCACAGGTCTGTGGATTCTCACGCAGTTGCTTTTAGCTGCTGGCATTACACGACAGGCTCTTCTCACTCTTTCCTGTGTCTCCCTCTCACAGACAGCAAGCGCACCTTCTTACACATGTCACATACTGTCACGTCATACATCACATACTGTCACGTCATACGTCACATACGTATACGTCCTCCCCAAGCAGAGAGGTAGTAGCATGGCTAACGTTAGCTGTGATGCTAGCGCAGCCGTGTGACCAACGTTCCCTCTCAGGTGCGCGCCTGTGCAATTGCGTCCTCTGCGCATAGCAATTCTATGCCACGCACAAAATCACATAAGAAAATAAGCGCATAACAATTTTCGACACACGGACACGACAGAGAAAACAGTTTTCGTCATCATTGTTCAAATATTGTAACGTCTGTCGAGACGCTTATCTCCATTCGGTGCCACACGCCCACACCATCAAAATGCCGAGGCAAAAATTTCCACATCAACACCGTATGAAAAAATTTGTGATTTTTTTAGTTGTGATTTCCTTCTCTGCATGAAAGTTTAAAAGTAGCATATATTAATGCAGTATGAAGAAGAATGTTTTAATGTACGGTAGACATGCAAGCCTTGAAAGAAAATTTTGAAAATCAAGACTACATTTCCTGCATTTCTACCCTATATTTTAACTTTAGATTTATTCTCATATCAAACTCTTTTGGCTGTCTTTTTGACACTTACATCAGGCGCCCCACTCCACACCTCGGATTATAAATAGTGTAAATAATTCAATGTGATTATCTTGTGTGATGACTGTATTATGATGATAGTATATATCTGATAGTATATATCTGTATCATGAATCAATTTAAGTGGACCCCGACTTAAACAAGTTGAAAAACTTATTGGGGTGTTACCATTTAGTGGTCAATTGTACGGAATATGTACTTCACTGTGCAACCCACTAATAAAAGTCTCAATCAATCAATCAAAACACATAGAATCATCATACTGCTGTGATTATATGCATCAAGTGTTCATTCAAGGCTAAGGCAAAATATCGAGATATATATCGTGTATCGCAATATAGCCTTAAAATATCGCAATATTAAAAAAAGGCCATATCGCCCAGCCCTAGTTCAATGATGCCATTTCTGTTTGTCATGTATAATTTTGTCTATTTTGTGTTTATCCTTGAATAAACAGGTCAGTTTCTTGTTACCAACCATTGTGTATTATTCAAACTCCCCTAATTCAGCTGGCTAGTTGTTATCAAGAGTACTAAAACCCTTTTCAACATGATTCTGACAACTAAGTAGGCTAAATAACTTTAAACTTTAATACATGCTCGGATAGGCCAGTATCGGTCAGTATCGGTATCGGATGGGAAGTGCAAAAACAATATCGGTATCGGATCGGAAGTGCAAAAACCTGGATCGGGACATTCCTAATTCGGACATGGACGATTATAGAATCGATTAGTGACCATCAATAATCGATAATTGCTTTGTTTATTGTAAATAAAGTAATGCAGACAGTTCTAAAATTGGGCTGACTGCAGCGAGCCACCTCACCGAGAGATCCGATCAGCTCCTTTACTACGAAGCACTTATGTTCCAGTTTTCCAGACATTATCATTAATTTAATAAATCTGGTAATTAACTGTTAGTTATTCCAAATGAATAGTTTTTTTTAAGTTGCAAGTGATAAACGCTTATTTAGTGAAACGAAAAGAAATGTAAAACTGCATCAATTTACATAAATTAAAGATGCATCAATAATCGATTTTTTATTCGAATCGCAGCTCCTGAATGGTAATCACAATCAAATTGTGAGGCGTCCAAAGATTCCCACCTCTAGCAAGAATAGTCGACTACTTTTACGGTTCAATTCGGAGGAATCTGATTTGACTGTGGAATTGTCGGACCTTGAACCTGAGGGGAGAATATTGAGTACCCTGCATGTACAGCAGGTATGTTGGGCCGATGTTCTGTCGCTGGTTCAATAACTGAAACCTTGTTGGGATGTTTACTTTTTCGAGATAGTCAAATTTGAAATTATCATTAGGCATATTTGACATTTTACATGACCAAACATCTTTGACATGATCGTAACAATCCACATTTTTGTGTTATTAATGCGTGAAACTGAAATCTAGACCTGGTGTAGATCCCCATCTGAATGCAAGTGTTCCTACAGCAAGAATACAATTTTTTTATTCCTACAAAATACAAAATCTGACAAGACACTAACGCACTGCAGTTAAATGTTGTGTTTTTTTATTGCCATTAAAAGCGTGTTCTTATCCTTTTTGTGTTGAGCTATTTAAAAATATATATGTTTTAAGAAACATTTCATTAAAGCAAACTAATTGTCCACTCATGGTAATAAAAACTTGAAAATTATCTGTCTAGGGCACACTTTTTAATGATGAAAAATAGGGATGTCTGATAAGGGCTTTTTGCCGATATCCGATACTCCGATATTGACCAAACCCTTAATTACCGATACCGATATCAACCGATAACAATATATACAGTCGTGGAATTAACACATTATTATGCCTAATTTGGACAACCAGGTATGATGAAGATAAGGTCCTTTTTAAAATAAATAAATAAATAAAATAAGATAAATACATTTAAAAAAAATTCTTGAATAAAAAAGAAAGTAAAACATTATAAAAACAGTTACATAGAAACTAGTAATTAATGAAAATGAGTAAAATTAACTGTTAAAGGTTAGTACTATTAGTGGACCAGCAGCACGCACGATCATGTGTGCTTACGGACTGTATCCCTGCAGATTGTATTGATATATATTGATATACAATGTAGGAACCAGAATATTATTAACAGAAAGGAACAACCCTTTTGTGTGAATGAGTGTGAATGAGTGTAAATGGGGGAAGGAGGTTTTTTGGGTTGGTGTACTAATTGTAAGTGTATCTTGTGTTTTTTTATGTTGATTTAATAAAAATAAAAATAAAAAATAAATAAAACGATACCGATAATAAAAAAAAAACATACCGATAATTTCCGATATTACATTCTAAAGCATTTATCGGCCGATAATATTGGCAGGCCGATATTATCGGACATCTCTAATGAAAAATGTTATCTGCGATTAATCGTGATTCATTTTGAGTCAACTATGAACTATGATTAACGATACATACCTGCCAACTTTTGAAATCAGAAAAACCTAGTAGCCAGGGTCCAGGGGCCGCAGGCCCCGGTAGGTCCAGGACAAAGTCCTGGTGGGGGGTTCAGGCTTCGCCCCCCGACGCAAAATGATTATTAGCATTCAGACAGGTTAAAATGTTGCTAAAACCATCACTTTTCTATCAGTCACAGTGACTTTTCAAAACAAAAATATTACAGCAAAAATCATATGGGTTGATTGACATGTTTATTCTGTAAGCTAACTTCAATAGTTTGAAATTATTTTGACAGTTAATGCCAGTTATCCTGTCAACCTTTCACAAGACTTCAATTTGTTAATTGAAAGTATAAACAGTATAAACACTTTTTACAGTAAACAAATGGTAAAACAGTACTAAACAATTCCATAAAAAAAAAAATTGGTGTCATTATTAACTTTCTGTCCAAGCTTGTATAATCTACTGCCTTGTTCAATTGTAAAAAATATTCTGTGCCTAAAATTCACATTTCTATCACAATTATCATACTGTAAACATGGTAAGCTAACTTCATTAAAATTAATAGTCCTGTCAATAGCATGGAATTACAATTCAAATGTAGTTTTTTTGTAAGCCTTTCAAAAGAATTCAAAATATGAAAAATTAATGAAAATTAATTTAAGCCATCAGACACTTGAAAAGTGGCACATCACATCTCTAATGTAATCATTTTAACTTTTCAACAGAAATAGCACTGCAAAAATATTAAGGACATACTTCTGTATTTTGGTAGTTATGCTGTCAACATTTAACAAGATTTCTTCAACTTGGACTTGAAAGCATAAATAGTATAAACACTTTTAACAGTATAACAGTACTAAACAATTCCAATAGATAACATTGGTGTCATTACCTTTTTGTGGCTAAAATCCGAAAAACGTTGAAAGTTTTCCACTTGTATCGCTAGCAACGGCATTAGACTTGTGTTCTTTTGTCCCAACGTGGTCTTTTACATCGCTAATTCCTCCGTGTCCGATCGAAAAATCTTGTCTGCACAAGGTGCAATTCGCGTAGTTTTCACCCTTTTTGGAACGGATAATTATTCCCGGATAGGCTTTTGAATATTCTTCACGCAATGACTGCAGTTTTCTTTTCGGTTTAAGACTCGTTTGCGATTTTTCTCCGGCTGATTACATGATCGTTCGCTCGTTTGGAAACAATGGCAACAGGTGCCTCGTGCTTGGCAGCGGTGCTATAAATAGCCTCGCGCATTTTAAAAAAATTTTTTTTTTTAATTAATGAAAAACCGTATATTTTATCACTGCAACCGTAACCCGGAATAGGTTGATGAAAACCGTACTAATTACGGGAAAACCGGAGTAGTTGGCAGGTATGACGATATGATCATGATAAATATTTTAATCGTTACACAGCCCTAATATAATAGAAGGCATGGGCGAGATAGATATGTATATATATATATATATATATTTTATTTTTTTATTTTTTTTAATACACACACACTGGCCCCCAGACCCTTTTTTTTTTTCTCTCAATGTGACCTCCGAGTCAAAATAATTGCCCAGGTCTGGTCTAAGATACACGTAATAAAAACAATATATAATAATTCTATCTGCTATTAATCATCAGCGTGAACTACGAACAAAATTTCATTAATTGCAATCAAATATTTTAATGGTTTGAGAACCCTTATAATGAAGCATTCAAGTGTAAAAAAAAAAATGAGTTTGACGCTAAATAAAAAAACTAAACTACTTTAACTTGAGAGTCAGTCGCTGAAGACTTAATGTTGCACATGTGTACAAACGTATTTATTTATTATTGTTATAGACATATTGTACTGAGCAGCGAGGACAGAGACAAGTGCACCACTCTTGGTCCTCCCGCTTCTACAGCCATCATCATACTTTATTTTATTGTGGAAAAAATACTAAAAAAATGCCAAACGTCTTTCTTGACTATGTGGGTGGATCTCTGAAAATTGTAAAACTTAAGAGGTGAGTTTTTGCCGGAAATGTGAACATTTTCCCTGACATTATAACATATTTGAATTAGATTACTGCTCAAAGAAAATGTAAAAGTTTGAAAAGTGTGCATCATCTTGAGTGAGGTCTTGTGGCTGGAAGTGATTTCTGCAGATGCGATTTGTCCCACACACATTTTTTAACACGCCATCTCATTAGCTGAATGCTAACGCTAGCAGTGTTTCAGGAAGCCAGCAGAGCTTTGCAGGCGGGAAGCAGACCCAGATGCTCATCATTCAGTCCATCAGCAGGTATCAGAAGCCCACTGAGGACTCTCTCTATACGGAGGAGCGTGCATTGAACACTGCGTGGAAGAACACACACACGCACACACACGCATACGCCACACACACAGCTGCATCTGTTTCAACACTAGCGGATGATCAAAGAGAATATTTCTTTCATAAATCACATACTTTCGTGTGTTTGTGTGCGTCTCCGTGAGAGGGTGACACATGTGTGTAGCATCTGACTGTGGGCGGGTTTTTTTGTTATTTTTTTTAAGTTGAAAAAATGTTTGATTGTTACTGGAAACGGTTCTCCAACAGCTGAAAGATCCCAAACGCGGCACGCACCTGCATCAACTCTATGCACGCATCACAGGCCTGGCATGTACCGTACACTCGATCATTCTTGTGTGCCACGGCCCTACATGCTGATACAATTCTGTTTTCATCGTACATGATGAGTCTGCACAGGACATGCTTGTGTTACAACACGTAGCCATAAGGTACGGAAGGAGTCCTTCGTAGTACAGGACACAACAGGGGTGTCCAAAGTGCGACCCTCAGCTTGTTTTTTTTAATAATCAACGACACCGTAAAGAAAACGGAAAAGCTCCTCCAGTGTTAAAGGGGAACATTATCACCAGAACTATGTAAGCGTCAATATATACCTTGATGTTGCAGAAAAAAGACCTTTCCGAACTCTAAATGGGTGAATTTTGGCGAATTAAACGCCTTTCTAATATTCGCTCTCGGAGCGATGACGTCACAACGTGGCGTCACATCGGGAAGCAATCCGCCATTTTCTCAAACACCGAGTCAAATCAGCTCTGTTATTTTCCGTTTTTTTTCGACTGTTTTCCGTACCTTGGAGACATCATGCCTCGTCGGTGTGTTGTCGGAGGGTGTAACAACACGAACAGGGACGGATTCAAGTTGCATCAGTGGCCCAAAGATGCGAAAGTGGCAAGAAATTGGACGTTTGTTCCGCACACTTTACCGACGAAAGCTATGCTACGACAGAGATGGCAAGAATGTGTGGATATCCTGCGACACTCAAAGCAGATGCATTTCCAACGATAAAGTCAAAGAAATCTGCCGCCAGACCCCCATTGAATCTGCCGGAGTGTGTGAGCAATTCAGGGACAAAGGACCTCGGTAGCATGGCAAGCAATGGCGGCAGTTTGTTCCCGCAGATGAGCGAGCTAAACCCCCTATCGACCCTAGCTTCCCTGGCCTGCTGATATCAACTCCAAAACTGGACAGATCAGCTTTCAGGAAAAGAGCGCGGATGAGGGTATGTCTACAGAATATATTAATTGATGAAAATTGGGCTGTCTGCACTCTCAAAGTGCATGTTGTTGCCAAATGTATTTCATATGCTGTAAACCTAGTTCATAGTTGTTAGTTTCCTTTAATGCCAAACAAACACATACCAATCGTTGGTTAGAAGGCGATCGCCGAATTCGTCCTCGCTTTCTCCCGTGTCGCTGGCTGTCGTGTCGTTTTCGTCGGTTTCGCTTGCATACGGTTCAAACCGATATGGCTCAATAGCTTCAGTTTCTTCTTCAATTTCGTTTTCGCTACCTGCCTCCACACTACAACCATCCGTTTCAATACATTCGTAATCTGTTGAATCGCTTAAGCCGCTGAAATCCGAGTCTGAATCCGAGCTAATGTCGCTATAGCTTGCTGTTCTTTCCGCCATGTTTGTTTGTGTTGGCTTCACTATGTGACGTTACAGGAAAATGGACGGGTGTATATAACGATGGTTAAAATCAGGCACTTTGAAGCTTTTTTTAGGGATATTGCGTGATGGGTCAAATTTTGAAAAAAACTTCGAAAAATATAGTAAGCCACTGGGAACTGATTTTTAATGGTTTTAACCATTCTGAAATTGTGATAATGTTCCCCTTTAAAAGTGGTAAAAGGACAAGTTGTCTAATTAATACAGTGGAACTTCCTCAATGGCCCACATTTCCATTAATTCAATAAAGGTGGGAATTAATTTGACTGTTTCTTTTTACAAATGCACTGTTTTATCAAGCGATAAACGCTTATTTAGTGAAACAATTTTTTAAACAAATCTTAGAAAAAAATCTATTTAAAAAAAGGAAAAATTATAAACAAAAATTATATACTGTATATTCATACATACATTATATATAAATACACACATATATATGAAAATATATTCATTTACATATATATTCATATATAAATATATATATTTATTCATATACCCATCCATCCATTTTCTACCGCTTATTCCCTTCAGGGTCGCGGGGGGTGCTGGAGCCTATCTCAGCTACAATCGGGCGGAAGGCGGTGTACACCCTGGACAAGTCGCCACCTCATCGCAGGGCCAACACAGATAGACAGACAACATTCACACTCACATTCACACACTAGGGCCAATTTAGTGTTGCCAATCAACCTATTCTCCAGGTGCATGTCTTTGGAGGTGGGAGGAAGCCGGAGTACCCGGAGGGAACCCACGCAGTCACGGGGAGAACATGCAAACTCCACACAGAAAGATCCCGAGGCCGGGATTGAACTCACGACTACTCAGGACCTTCGTATTGTGAGGCAGACGCACTAACCCAGGGGTCGGCAACCCGCGGCTCTAGAGCCGCATTTAGCGCCGCCCTAGTGGCTCTCTGGAGCTTTTTCAGAAATGTATGAAAAATGGAAAAAGATGAGGGGAAAACAATCTATTTTTTGTTTTAATATGGTTTCTGTAGGAGGACAAACATGACATAAACCTCCCTAATTGTTATAAAGCACACTGTTTATATTAAACATGCTTCACTGATTCGAGTATTTGGCGAGCGCCGTTTTGTTCTACTAATTTTGGCGGTCCTTGAACTCACCGTAGTTTGTTTACATGTATAACTTTCTAGGACCTGTTTTATGCCACTTCTTTTTCTGTCTCATTGTGTCCACCAAACTTTTAAGGTTGTGCATGAAAGGTGAGTTTTGTTGATGTTATTGACTTGTTGGAGTGCTAATCAGACATATTTGGTCACTGCATGACTGCAAGCTAATCGATGCTAACATGCTATTTAGGCTAGCTATATGTACATATTGCATCATAATGTCTCATTTGTAGCTATATTTGAGGTCATTTAGTTTCCTTTAAGTCCTCTTAATTCAATTTACATCTCATGACACACTATCTGTATGTAATATGGCTTTTAATTTTTTGCGGCTCCAGACAGATTTTTTTTTGTATTTTTGGTCCAATATGGCCATACTTGCCAACCCTCCCGAATTTTCCGGGAGACTCCCGAAATTCAGCGCCTCTCCCGAAAACCTCCCGGGACAAATATTCTCCCGAAAATCTCCCGATTTTCAGCCGGAGCTGGAGGCCACGCCCCCTCCAGCTCCATGCGACCTGAGTGAGGACTGACTTTTTTCATGACGGGAGGACAACAGGGTGACAAGAACTAAATCATCCAGACTACAGATAAATTGTATTATTATGTTTATCTTACCTAAAAATAAATATATATATTAATTTAAAAAAAATAAAAACATTTTTTTACTATATTTTGCTAAAAACATCAAAATTAATGATATTTTTATTTGTATTTTTTCTGACTCCTTATTACACTCAGCCATAGAATTATACATTAAAATAAACATATTTGAAATAATTAATTTTAAATGATCATAATAATTCATTTAAAATGACCATATTTAATTATTAAAATAATTGCTTGTTTATCAACAACTTTAACATTTTATTCATTACATTTTGAAGCTCTCAGAAGCCAAGTTATGTTATATTCCTTAATATTTATATATGCAAGTTTGAAGTATCAATTATCTAAACACAGTTTTGTTTGCATATTTTCAGGATGTATATATATATATATATATATATATATATATATATATATATATATATATATATATATATATATATATATATATATATGAAATACTTGACTTGGTGAATTCTAGCGGTCAATATACTCCTCCCCTCATAACCACGCCCACCTCCCGAAATTGGAGGTCTCAAGATTGGCAAGTATGAATATGGCTCTTTCAACATTTTGGGTTGCCGACCCCTGCACTAACCCATCTGCCACCTATATGAATATATTTATTCATATGTATAAATTACTCTTTTTTTAAATTGATTTTTGAAAATTATGAATTGATTGACAATCGGAATGAATAAGAACCGCGAATCGGATGTAAAATATGAATTTTTGTGCACCCCTAATTGATGTAATGATTACTGACCCTAATTTCCAGTATGTTATCAATATTAGTGAAAGTGAAAAGTCCGGTACAAGCAGGTAGGCTTGGTGTAAAAAGTTGAATGCAGTAATAAAAAGATAATGATAGATGTATGGTAAACTATGTGTTTCATATCCATTATCAGTGAGAACAATTTAGGCTGCTCAGAGCATAAGAACCGGCGCTCACATGTTCTTTACAAAACCCAATGAAATGTCCAACATCCAGCTGATGCAGACTACACATGTGGGAGGCGGCGGAGGGAGCAGATGTAACGACTTAACCCCTGGCGACCTCAGCTGAAACAGCCTGAGCGGGAAAAAAAAAAAAACGTCCACATCCGGCGTCCAGGCCCCTCCTCCTGTCAGCTTGGTTTCCTCCTGACGCTCAGACATGCAGTAGATAAATCTGATTGATACATTTGTGCACGCGGACATGCTCGCTTTAAGCACTGACTCATAACTTACAATAAGACAACTAATGTGATATGCTGTAGATTTTGTTGTACGGGTAAGCTAATAAATATGGATATGTTCCAGAATCCTCAGCCTTCCCGGTAAGGTCTATTCAGGTGTACTGGAGAGGAGGCTACGCCGGATAGTCGAACCTCGGATTCAGGTGGAACAGTGTGGTTTTCGTCCTGGTCGTGGAACTGTGGACCAGCTCTATACTCTCGGCAGGGTCCTTGAGGGTGCATGGGAGTTTGCCCAACCAGTCTACATGTGCTTTGTGGACTTGGAGAAGGCATTCGACCGTGTCCCTCGGGAAGTCCTGTGGGGAGTGCTCAGAGAGTATGGGGTATCGGACTGTCTGATTTTGGCGGTCCGCTCCCTGTATGATCAGTGTCAGGGCTTGGTCCGCATTGCCGGCAGTAAGTCGGACACGTTTCCGGTGAGGGTTGGACTCCGCCAAGGCTGCCCTTTGTCACCGATTCTGTTCATAACTTTTATGGACAGAATTTCTAGGCGCAGTCAAGGCGTTGAGGGGATCCGGTTTGGTGGCTGCAGGATTAGGTCTCTGTGGTCCTGATGGCTTCATCTGGCCAGGATCTTCAGCTCTCACTGGATCGGTTCGCAGCCAAGTGTGAAGCGACTGGGATGAGAATCAGCACCTCCAAGTCCGAGTCCATGGTTCTCGCCCGGAAAAGGGTGGAGTGCCATCTCCGGGTTGGGGAGGAGACCCTGCCCCAAGTGGAGGAGTTCAAGTACCTAGGAGTCTTGTTCACAAGTGGGGGAAAAGTGGATCGTGAGATAGACAGGCGGATCGGTGCGGCATCTTCAGTAATGCGGACGCTGTATCGATCCGTTGTGGTGAAGAAGGAGCTGAGCCGGAAGGCAAAGCTCTCAATTTACCGGTCGATCTACGTTCCCATCCTTACCTATGGTCATGAGCTTTGGGTTATGACCGAAAGGACAAGATCACGGGTACAGGCGGCCGAAATGAGTTTCCTCCGCCGGGTGGCGGGGCTCTCCCTTAGAGATAGGGTGAGAAGCTCTGCCATCCGGGGGGAGCTCAAAGTAAAGCCACTGCTCCTCCACATCGAGAGGACCCAGATGAGGTGGTTCGGGCATCTGGTCAGGATGCCACCCGAACGCCTCCCTCGGGAGGTGTTTAGGGCACGTCCGACCGGTAGGAGGCCGCGGGGAAGACCCAGGACACGTTGGGAAGACTATGTCTCCCGGCTGGCCTGGGAACGCCTCGGGATCCCCCGGGAGGAGCTGGACGAAGTGGCTGGGGAGAGGAAAGTCTGGGCTTCCCTGCTTAGACTGCTGCCCCCGCGACCCGACCTCGGATAAGCGGAAGAAGATGGATGGATGGATGGATGGATGTTCCAGAATCCAGCATGTATGGCGGATGTCAGCACACAGCGAGTCACATTTTTAGAAAAAGTAAAAGTCGTCAGCTTTGGCTACCAATAACAAAATGTACATTTTTAACGTTGTGTTATTGCAGACGATTGGAATTGTTTTGATTTGAGGCTGTGTTTAAATTTGCGCTTAGAGCAGGGGTCTAAATCTCAATTTACGCTGGAGGTAGAGTCGGAGTGAGGCTGGGCCGCACAAAGTCTTCACTTCACAACCACGTTTTAATCAAGTGACTGAACTCGGTAACTACTTCTACCAGCAGTCATGGTAGGCCTTAAGTTGTTATACATGTAAAATGTTTATATTTTGACACTGTCGAGTTGCACAGGGGATAGAGATACTCTGCTCTTTGTGTTGCCAAGAGATGTAGCGATAAACGTAACAGTAAAACTACCAATGGTTTGTCGTACCAATGTAATAGAGATTATCCTACAAACCCCGTTTCCATATGAGTTGGGAAATTGTGTTAGATGTAAATATAAACGGAATACAATGATTTGCAAATCCTTTTCAACCCATATTCAGTTGAATATGCTACAAAGACAACATATTTGATGTTCAAACTGATAAACATTTTTTTTTTTGCAAATAATCATTAACTTTAGAATTTGATGCCAACAACATGTGACAAAGAGGTTGGGAAAGGTGGCAATAAATACTGATAAAGTTGAGGAATGCTCATCAAACACTTATTTGGAACATACCACAGGTGAACAGGCAAATTGGGAACAGGTGGGTGCCATAAATGGGTATAAAAGTAGATTCCATGAAATGCTCAGTCATTCACAAACAAGGATGGGGCGAGGGTCACCACTTTGTCAACAAATGCATGAGCAAATTGTTGAACAGTTTAAGAAAAAACCTTTCTCAACCAGCTATTGCAAGGAATTTTGGGATTTCACCATCTACGGTCCGTAATATCATCAAAGGGTTCAGAGTATCTGGAGAAATCACTGCACGTAAGCAGCTAAGCCCGTGACCTTCGATCCCTCAGGCTGTACTGCATCAACAAGCGTCATCAGTGTGTAAAGGATATCACCACATGGGCTCAGGAACACTTCAGAAAACCACTGTCAGTACTACAGTTGGTCGCTACATCTGTAAGTGCAAGTTAAAACTCTCCTATGCAAGGCGAAAACCGTTTATCAACAACACCCAGAAACGCCGTCGACTTCGCTGGGCCTGAGCTCATCTAAGATGGACTGATACAAAGTGGAAAAGTGTTCTGTGGTCTGACGAGTCCACATTTCAAATTGTTTTTGGAAACTGTGCACGTCGTGTCCTCCGGACCAAGGAGGAAAAGAACCAACCGGATTGTTATAGGCGCAAAGTTGAAAAGCCAGCATCTGTGATGGTATGGGGGTGTATTAGTGCCCAAGGCATGGGTAACTTACACATCTGTGAAGGCACCATTAATGCTGAAAGGTACATACAGGTTTTGGAGCAACATATGTTGCCATCCAAGCAACGTTACCATGGACGCCCCTGCTTATTTCAGCAAGACAATGCCAAGCCACGTGTTACATCAACGTGGCTTCATAGTAAAAGAGTGCGGGTACTAGACTGGCCTGCCTGTAGTCCAGACCTGTCTCCCATTGAAAATGTGTGGCGCATTATGAAGCCTGAAATACCACAACGGAGACCCCCGGACTGTTGAACAACTTAAGCTGTACATCAAGCAAGAATGGGAAAGAATTCCACCTGAGAAGCTTAAAAAATGTGTCTCCTCAGTTCCCAAACGTTTACGGAGTGTTGTTAAAAGGAAAGGCCATGTAACACAGTGGTGAACATGCCCTTTCCCAACTACTTTGGCACGTGTTGCAGCCATGAAATTCTAAGTTAATTATTATTTGCCAAAAAAAAATAAAGTTTATGAGTTTGAACATCAAATATCTTGTCTTTGTAGTGCATTCAATTGAATATGGGTTGAAAAGGATTTGCAAATCATTGTATTCCGTTTATATTTACATCTAACACAATTTCCCAACTCATATGGAAACGGGGTTTGTAAAACGGATATATAACTGTTAGGGGTGTAACGGTCGATCGATTTATATGCCCAAATTTCAAGTACCGTAAATAACGGACTATAAATTGCTACTTTTTTCCTACGCTTTGAATCCTGTGGCTTATAACACGGTGCAACTTATCAATGGGTTTTTCTTCGCTGACGGCCATATTGCAAAACAAAGACACCGAAGAGGTGTGGTATTGTTTGGGCTACGGCGTCATCTTTTGGATGAGTTTGCTCACTGCAGGTACTAAAGTGGTCTTCTTTTTAGAGCTTTCAACTGAAAGTAGAAAGTGCCGTTCCATCTTTGAGCCGTCCATAGCCTTTCTACTCGTTTGGATTCTTCATTCATCACTCCAAGCAACGTTTGTAAGTTTCAAAATATAACTAAAACAATTCTTACCTACTAAATCGTCCCATGTGTGATGTCTGTAGGAGTGTTTTCATGCATATTTGTACGTGCTATCCTAATGTAATCAAGCATAAGATAATATGCTAACACGTTTACGAGTGTCTGTAATATTGTTAACTTACAACGGAATTTTTTTTGTATTGTTTCAGAAATTCCACAGTAAACTCACCAAGACGTCACCCTGGCGTTACTGAGTCTGATTGGAGACCTAGCTTCCGTAGCTAGTGGGTCCATGATGATGACTTCTGTTTTGTGTGATCAGCCGTTTTACTGCCGTGTTACAGACACCGTCTAGAAACAATTATGGTATGTAAATAAACATTTACACTTCCGGTGCGGCTAATATATGGAAAAATATGTTTTCCCCTAAAGTGTAGTGGATGCAGCTTATATACTCTATAGTCCGGAAAATACGATATATCTATCTGTGCTCTGCAAGTTGGCTTTCTGGAAGATAAGTATGGATCAAACATCGATATAAAAAACAATATATCGATTATATTGATACTCAAAAAAAGAAAACATTCGATTTAAGAACGGCAGACTTTATATGAAGTTCAGCACTTTTAATGACAAGGATGTTAACTGTTTTCTGTCTGCCCGTCTGTGACGTCGTCAAAACAAAAATGGCGTATAACTACAGTGGTCGAGAAAGGTCATACTCAACACAAAAGCCACACGATAACATCATTACTTTCAGCTGAAGCACAATTGCAAAAGACACAAAAAAATAAAAACGACAACACTATAATATAACAACTTCACTTTAAAACACAAAGAAGGCTACGGACAAAACGGAAGTTGATTTTTTTTTAAAGGGGAACATTATCACAATTTCAGAATGGTTAAAACCATTAAAAATCAGTTCCCAGTGGCTTATTTTATTTTTCGAAGTTTTTTTCAAAATTTTACCCATCACGCAATATTCCTAAAAAAAGCTTCAAAGTGCCTGATTTTAACCATCGTTATATACACCTGTCCATTTTCCTGTGACGTCACACAGTGATGCCAACACAAACAAACATGGCGCATAGAACAGCAAGCTATAGCGACATTAGCTCGGATTCAGACTCGGATTTCAGCGGCTTAAGCGATCCAACAGATTACGAATGTATTGAAACGGATGGTTGTAGTGTGGAGGCAGGTAGCGAAAACGAAATTGAAGAAGAAACTGAAGCTATTGAGCCATATCGGTTTGAACCGTATGCAAGCGAAACCGACGAAAACGACACGACAGCCAGCGACACGGGAGAAAGCGAGGACGAATTCGGCGATCGCCTTCTAACCAACGATTGGTATGTGTTTGTTTGGCATTAAAGGAAACTAACAACTGTGAACTAGGTTTACAGCATATGAAATACATTTGGCAACAACATGCACTTTGAGAGTGCAGACAGCCCAGTTTTCATCAATTAATATATTCTGTAGACATACCCTCATCCGCACTCTTTTCCTGAAAGCTGATATGTCCAGTATTGGAGTTGATGTCAGCAGGCCAGGGAAGCTAGGGTCGATATTCTTCTCTTGATCATCTTCGGTGGCATAAGGGACGGTGTGAGCCAAGACATCCAGGGGGTTTAGCTCGCTCGCCAACTGCCGCCATTGCTTGCCGTGCTACCGAGGTCCTTTGTCCCTGAATTGCTCACACACTCCGGCAGATTCAATGGGGGTCTGGCGGCAGATTTCTTTGACTTTATCGTTGGAAATGCATCTGCTTTGAGTGTCGCAAGATATCCACACATTCTTGCCATCTCTGTCGTAGCATAGCTTTCGTCGGTAAAGTGTGCGGAACAAACGTCCAATTTCTGGCCACTTTTGCATCTTTGGGCCACCGGTGCAACTTGAATCTGTCCCTGTTCGTGTTGTTACACCCTCCGACAACACACCGACGAGGCATGATGTCTCCAAGGTACGGAAAACAGTCAAAAAAACGGAAAATAACAGAGCTGATTTGACTCAGTGTTTATAATGTGTTTGAGAAAATGTCGGATTGCTTCCCGATGGGACGTCACATTGTGACGTCATCGCTCCGAGAGCGAATAATAGAAAGGCGTTTAATTCACCAAAATTCACCCATTTAGAGTTCGGAAATCGGTTCAAAAAATATATGGTCTTTTTTCTGCAACATCAAGGTATATATTGACGCTTACATAGGTCTGGTGATAATGTTCCCCTTTAAAGTAGGAAAAACATTTTTTTTTTTTATGACTTAAAACGTGGTCACACTTTACGTACTTTACCAGCTTCTTTAATTACACCCTCAGGCCAGTTGGTCCGCGTGCTGCCGAAACGTGTCTGCAGCATCTTTATGATGTTCCGTGTTAATTAACATGAGATTAGTAGCAGATCAAACCACTGCTCATTTAATTTGAAAAGTTTGCACTTAATTTCTCAGATAACTTTACTGCTAATTCACCCAGAAGAGATGTTGCTTCCACTTTATTTTTTATATTATTTTTGTATTATTTTTATGTTAAAAAACAGAAGCAAAAGTAGAAGGTAAATCTACTGTTAAAATGTTAGTGACTGTACTTTTATTGAAAATGTCTTGAATGTTGAAAATGAGAACAGAAAAAGTTTTCCTCTTGTTTATTCAACCTAAAGTGTTGATTGAACTTTAGTCCAATAAGATGTGAATGCATTAATTTGCCATTAATTGTAGTTTACTTGCTTGTTTACGTCTAAAATTAATTTATACATAATTCCCTTACGAGAAATAACAGGAAACTTGACCTGCATTGTTCGCTATCCAGTATTACGCAAGGCGACTCGGTAAAGAATCTGGGTATTATCTTCGACCCAACTCTCACACATTAAGAGTGTTACTAAAACGGCCTTCTTTCATCTCCGTAATATCGCTAAAATTTGTTCTATTTTATCCACTAGCGACGCTGAGATCATTATTCATGCGTTCGTTACGTCTCGTCTTGATTACTGTAACGTATTATTTTCGGGTCTCCCTATGTCTAGCATTAAAAGATTACAGTTGGTACAAAATGCTGCTGCTAGACTTTTGACAAGAACAAGAAAATTTGATCATATTACGCCTATACTGGCTCACCTGCACTGGCTTCCTGTGCACTTAAGATGTGACTTTAAGGTTTTACTACTTATGTATAAAATACTACACGGTCTAGCTCCATCCTATCTTGCCGATTGTACTGTACCATATGTCCCGGCAAGAAATCTGCGTTCAAAGAACTCTGGCTTATTAGTGATTCCCAGAGCCCAAAAAAAGTCTGCGGGCTATAGAGCGTTTTCTATTGGGGCTCCAGTACTATGGAATGCCCTCCCGGTAACAGTTAGAGATGCTACCTCAGTAGAAGCATTTAAGTCCCATCTTAAAACTCATTTGTATACTCTAGCCTTTAAATAGACCCCCTTTTTTAGACCAGTTGATCTGCCGTTTCTTTTCTTTTCTCCTCTGCTCCCCCCTATCCCTTGTGGAGGGGGAGACACACAGGTCCGGTAGCCATGGATGAAGTGCTGGCTGTCCAGAGTCAAAACCCGGGAATATCTCTGCGCTGCTGACCCGTCTCCGCTCGGGATGGTTTCCTGCTGACCCACTATGGACTGGACTCTCACTATTATGTTGGATCCACTATGGACTGGACTCTCACTATTATGTCGGATCCACTCGACATCCATTGCATTTGGTCTCCCCTAGAGGAGAGGGGTTACCCACATATGCGGTCCTCTCCAAGGTTTCTCATAGTCATTCACATCGACGTCCCACTGGGGTGAGTTTTTCCTTGCCCTTATGTGGGCTCTGTACCGAGGATGTCGTTGTGGCTTGTGCAGCCCTTTGAGACACTTGTGATTTAGGGCTATATAAATAAACATTGATTGATTTATTTCACACACACTGCTTGATTTTTTTAATTTTTTTTTTTGCAAAAAATGTAATGAATCTATTTAAACTAACTGAATTATTTAAAAATATATACATATATTGTCCCTAAATCGTATCGGCAACCACAAGTGTTACCATATCTGAGTAATTGTGTAGAAATATGGGGAAATAACTACAAAAGTACACTTCATTCATTAACTGTGTTACAAAAAAGATCAGTTAGAATAATGCATAATGTTGGATATAGAGAACATACAAACCCTTTATTTATTAAATCAAAGATACTGAAATTCCACGACATAGTGAATTTGCAAACAGCTAAAATTATACACAAAACAAACTATAACCTGCTACCCAAGAATATACAACAATTCTTCTCAAAAAAAAGAGGAGAAATATAATCTTAGAGAAAAAATGTATTTTAAAACATTTGTATGCACGTACAACACTTAAGACCTTCAGTATATCAGTATGTGGAATTAAATGATGAAATGGATTAAGCAAAGCAATCAAACAATGTACTAATATGATCCACTTCAAGAAACTCTTCAAACTTAAAGTGTTTACAAAGTACAAAGAAGAAGAACCATGATAAACATTCTGAATTTATTTCATCCATCCATTCATTCATTCTCAAAATAATCTTACTCATCTCATCATATGAAATATAACTCACTTCACCAATTATTATTTATTTATTTATTTTTATTGTGATTACTCATGGAGTATATTGTGAATAAATTGAGAACAGGAAGTGAACAAAAGTTTTAGCAACTGTTATGTAAAAGAAAAGGGGTAAGATTAAATAAGCTCTGCTTCTTCCTACTCCTTTTCGAACATGCTGGAAAGAGAAACTGGAAATTGTGATGTATCATGTTGTATGCTTGCATGTTCGAAATAAACAAACAATTTCAGGATCGAGTAGAATCGTTGTTAAAACAACAACAATGACCGTACTTAGATAAAATCATGGACCAGTTAGCGCTAGCTAGCTTAACTGCTAACATGAATACAAGAGACATTAACGTATTTCCCCATGAAGAAATGACATACCCCGATCAAAAACTCAGATAAAAACATTACTGTTTGAGCAACAAAGGTATTCAATTGTACACATTGAACGTACAGGCAGAGTGACCCATCTTTAATCGTCACATTGTTATGTACATGTACACTGTACATTTTAAGCTTTATTATGACATGTTTTGAAATTATTATCAACTACGGATGAATGAGATGGGCTTTCTGCAAAAAAAAAAACATTGATTAAAATTTTTTTACGAATGCTAAATGTATTGATTATTTTTAATAAATAAGCAAGAATTTCTTCAATGATGCTTTTTGTTTTTTTTAACATTAGATATTTAGTGTAGAATAAAAAATAAAAAACATTTTAGAATCAAGCCGCAATATAATTAATAGTGAGAATTAGGGATGTCCGATAATATCGGACTGCCGATATTATCGGCCGATAAATGCTTTAGAATGTAATATCGGAAATTATCGGTATCGGTTTCAAAATTATCGGTATCGGTTTCAAAAAGTAAAATTTATGACTTTTTAAAACGCCGCTGTGTCCACGGACATAGGTAGAAGTACGGAGCGCCAATAAACCTTAAAGGGGAACATTATCACCAGACCTATGTAAGCATCAATATATACCTTGACGTTGCAGAAAAAAGACCATGTATTTTTTAAACCGATTTCCGAACTCTAAATGGGTGAATTTTGGCGAATTAAATGCCTTTCTATTATTCGCTCTCGGAGCGATGACGTCACAACGTGACGTCACATCGGGAAGCAATATGCCATTTTCTCACTTTCGTCGGTGTGTTGTCGGAGGGTGTAACAACACGAACAGGGACGGATTCAAGTTGCACCAGTGGCCCAAAGATGCGAAAGTGGCAAGAAATTGGACGAAATTTGTTCAAAATACGAGGCTGTGGGGAAAGCCGACGAAATGGTCAGTCGTTTGTTCCGCACACTTTACCGACGAAAGCTTTGCTACGACAGAGATGGCAAGAATGTGTGGATATCCTGCGACACTCAAAGCAGATGCTGACATCAACTCCAAAACTGGACAGATCAGCTTTCAGGAAAAGAGAGCGGATGAGGGTATGTCTACAGAATATATTAATTGATGAAAACGTTATTCATTACTCACGGTTTACATAAATTATTATACATAACTGTGTTTACCAATAATTTAGCTTAAAAACTATTTTTTTTTTCAATCATTCGAGTACATTCGGGTAGTCTTGTGTAATGCAGTATTTTGTGTCTATTTAGGTATGGTTAACCTAAGTGCTGAAATCGTGGAAAAATATATGTTCTTAGCGCGCCTGAAATTGGGCTGTCTGCACTCTCAAAGTGCATGTTGTTGCCAAATGTATTTCATATGCCGTAAACCTAGTTCATAGTTGTTAGTTTCCTTTAATGCCAAACAAACACATACCAATCGTTGTTTAGAAGGCGATCGCCGAATTCGTCCTCGCTTTCTCCCGTGTCGCTGGCTGTCGTGTCGGTTTCGCTTGCATACGGTTCAAACCGATATGGCTCAATAGCTTCAGTTTCTTCTTCAATTTCGTTTTCGCTACCTGCCTCCACACTACAACCATCCGTTTCAATACATGTGTAATCTGTTGAATCGCTTAAGCCGCTGAAATCTGAGTCTGAATCCGAGCTAATGTCGCTATACCCTGCTGTTCTATCCGCCATGTTTGTTTGTATTGGCATCACAGTGTGACGTCACAGGAAAATGGACGGGTGGTTAAAATCAGGCACTTTGAAGCTTTTTTTAGGGATATTGCGTGATGGGTAAAATTTTGAAAAAAACTTCGAAAAATAAAATAAGCCACTGGGAAGTGATTTTTAATGGTTTTAACCCTTCTGAAATTGTGATAATGTTCCCCTTTAAAGGCACTGCCTTTGCGTGCCGGCCCAGTCACATAATATCTACGGCTTTTCACACACACACAAGTGAATGCAATGCATACTTGGTCAACAGCCATACAGGTCACACTGAGGGTGGCCGTATAAACAACGTTAACACTGTTACAAACAAACAAGAATGACAAACACATTTCGGGAGAACATCCACACCGTAACACAACATAAACACAACAGAACAAATACCCAGAACCCCTTGCAGCGCTAACTCTTCCGGGACGCTACAATATACACCCCCCCTACCTCACCTCAACCCCGCCCCACCCAACGCCGCATGTCCCAAATTCCAAGATGCTGTTTTGAGGCATGTTAAAAAAAATAATGCACTTTGTGACTTCAATAATAAATATAGCAGTGCCATGTTGGCATTTTTTTCCATAACTTGAGTTGATTTATTTTGGAAAACCTTGTTACATTGTTTAATGCATCCAGCGGGGCATCACAACAAAATTAGGCATGATAATGTGTTAATTCCACGACTGTATATATCGGTGTCGGTTGATATCGGAATCGGTAATTAAGAGTTGGACAATATCGGAATATCGGCAAAAAAGCCATTATCGGACATCTCTAGTGAGAATAGCGAAGGGGTGTGTTTACTTCCTGGATGCACTGATTGTATATAGAAGGTATACACTATGAGGGATGAGATGATACTTCACAGTACACTCACACACACACACACACACAATTTAATACTACTGTATGAGTGTATATCAGTAAATATGTGTGACATGTTTACAAGCAGCGAGGCCTAAATCCGATCGGTCGTGACTTGACTAATTGTTTAATAGAAAGTGCATGTTGTTGTTTTTCCCCTCGCAGACTCACGCACAATCCAAATCAGACAACTTTCACACCGAGCTCGGGGCGTCTCCGCTGCAGACCTTTTCCCACAGCGGCTCCACGGTCCAAGTCTGAGGCCTGTGAAGTGCCGGCTTGCTCACGCGAGGCTTAATGTTTCGTTCAGCCTGTGCAGCTGACAGCTTGTTGACCTTCTCGTCCACATGTGCTGCTGGGAGCTTCCAGTCTTACATAAGACAAATGTTGGACACTGTGGAGGCGCAACTTCGCTCGGGAATTGTCTAAATGCCGTGAGATGAGCAGATTTTTTTCATGACTTCCACCAAGCGCAAGTTGGGAGGTAATGTTTTTTTTATTTGACAGCAATTGTTCTGTATGTTTCCTTGTTTGTGCGTGTACAACCACCACAATCATTTGACATCAATTATTGGATTCCCTCAAATAGTGTCTGGGGCCGTTTATTGACACAACTGTTATGTTTTTCCAGAACAGTTGTTTGTTTAAACCAACATTTTTTCCACTCTGATACATTCCGAATCGGGATGCTTTAATTCTTTTTTTCCAAACCAATACAGATCACTTCCTGCTTTTCAAGACCGATACCTATAACAATTTTTTATGTAGAATTAAGCGATTACGTTTCCATGAACTAAATTAGTCAGATTTTTCAAATAATATAAATGTATTTTCACAGCTACATGTGAAGTCCCAGTGTCTATGCACACTCTCTAATGGGACTATTGGTCATACACCGTGTGCCTCCCGTACACTGGGGGGCGCCGATTTCTATTTAGCACTGATCAATGATATCACACCAAGGCAGGTCAATTTAGAAACTGTATTGGATTTCATCATGTCAGTGTGAACAGTGCAATTCTGAATTTTTCATATCCGACTCAGGCCTCTTTCGTACCATGAATTGATTAACGTGGACCCCAACTTAAACAAGTTGAAAAACTTATTCGGGGGTTACCATTTAGTGGTCAATTGTACGCAATATGTACTGTACTGTGCAATCTACTAATAAAAGTCTCAATCAAGCAGTGGTGTGCGGTGAGGTTGATGGCTGGTGAGGCACTGACTTCATCACAGTCAGATTTACAAACATATGAACCCTAAAGAGTATCTTATTCACCATTTGATTGGCAGCAGTTAACGGGTTATGTTTAAAAGCTCATACCAGCATTCTTCCCTGCTTGGCACTCAGCATCAAGGGTTGGAATTGGGGGTTAAATCACCAAAAATTATTGCCGGGCGCGGCGCCGCTGCTGCCCACTGCTCCCCTCACCTCCCAGGGGGTGATCAAGGGATGGGTCAAATGCAGAGGACAAATTTCACCACACCTATTGTGTGTGTGACAATCATTGGTACTTTAACTAAACTTTAACTTTACACATACAAACTGTAGCACACAAAAAAGCACATTTAATTAAAAAAAACGTTATGGTCTTACCTTTACTTATAAGTGCGGGAACAGTGGTGTTCGTGTTGAAGGAGTTGTGAATGAATGAAATATGAAATCCGTGCTGCAGTCTGCAGGTGTACCTAATGTTGTGTCCCTGCAGTCGTTCACGGCTCCTCCGGCGCGAGCATTGTTGTTTTTGCACTTTTTGGCTTCTTGTTAAGTGACTTTTTTTTGGGTGGATTCGGTCTTGCACGTGGAGGGTTTGGGTGTGGGCTTTGGTTGGTGTGGCGCTCCCGTCGGAGGGTGCATTCTGAATGGGGGTGCATTAACCGGCACCAGGAGGCGGTATTACTGCGAGCCTCACACAGTGCGTCTTCGCAGCAGTTTTATGATTGCTCAGCACAAGAAATACTTTACACACATACAGGTGTTGACAAAATACACTGTACATTATATACCTCAGCTAACTAAACTATGGAAATGTATAATATAATTCATATAGCAATACGGTCTCACTGCACAGCAGGCCAGCAGTTAGCCGAGTCCGCAATCCATGTTGAGGCACAACTGAGTGACGTGCCTCAACTGGCTGCTGATCACCGCACCGTCTCTTTTCAGTAGTTGAACGGCAAATGTGAAAATTCTGCGATTTTGAATAAAAATAATCTAAAACTGGTGAAGATAAATGGAAAATAACTTTATAGTATAATCACTGAATACATATAACAATTTAATACATTTTTTTCCTTTTTACATTTTTTTTCTTTCCATGATGGCAGGTGAGGCGGGGCCTCACCTGCCTCCAGTGACCGCACGTCACTGCAATCAAGTATGTATAGGAGGGTTGCATGTGACGTCACATCCGTCTTAATTCACACGGTGGTCAAGCAGCTTGAGCGTAGCAGCATTAAAACAGAGAGGGAGTTTGAAAAGAAAATGTGGTATTTCTGTTCTGTTCTTCAGTGTTCCAATCATTCAAATACAGAGATAGGAAATAGCTTTCATAGAGTCCCGAAAGAAGCAGTTGATAAAGGTAATAAAGTCAGGAAAAAATTAAAGCACGTCGAAGGAAAAATATCACTTTCATCATCTTGTGGAATACAATCGGACCGTGCTTGTGTCTGCAGTGAACACTTTGTAAAATGTTTGTTTGAACATTTGATTTGTTTGAGAAACTTTCTGTGATCCAATCCAGTTTATTCTCTACTATATTAGTAGTGTTTGAGAGTTGAATTAAACGTAAAGAAACAAGAGATCGCATTAGTTTGTGTTCTTTTGTGGTTGATATGCCTAAATATAACTAGGAAGACCTGCTTGTGCAAATAAACTAACGTCACGTTAAGTCCTAGTAATAAATACTGTGATTGTTTGTCCAATCAACAGTATTATAATTCTCGATTTTAATAACAGAAACTAAAAGTTTAGTTGTTGTTGTGCAGGAAAGCCAAGTGCTTTATTAGGTGCAGATGACCACATTATGGCGTCTTTGTGCTATTTGTTAGCATCAAGAAAATATCCTTAATAGTATTAGTAAACTAGATGAATAAATCTCTCGTAGCTCAACAGTATATACTAAATCTTGATATCGCTAGCAAAGATTCATGCTGAACAACAGGGACATCTATAGCTAAATAATGAGACAAAATATACTTTACATCATAAAAACAACTGCAGACATGAATTGTAGATGACTAATATTTGTAGCAGGAAATCAACTGCAAACAAACGTATCCTTTTTCTCATTAGCGCCACGATCACAGCAGCACTCGTTATTTCAATCAAATACGTACCGATGCACAAATAAGTTCAACTTTGTCTTTCACCGATTAATGTTTAATTTGTGGACCCCTCAGATACATGATGTGCCTCCAATCTTTTCTTCTCTTAATACCTTGTCAAATGAAGTGGGGTAGCAGTAACCTCTTGGTGTTGTATGTCTTTATTTTAATTTTTATAGATATATTTTTTTCTTAAGAGTGTAAAATCCACTCTATTCCATTTAAAATATTTTTTCTGTGATCGTTTTAATATTTGCCTCTAAACCTTTCAAAATGAGCTCAAATCTTTGGGTAAATAAACAGTAGCCTAATGGCACTTAGACCATTGCCTGAAACCCGGAAGTGTCCGGATGTGCCACTAGGTCACGTGATTGCAACCCACCAATTGCTTGGAATTTACTGACGTCAATATGCGTGGTGGTCAAGCTAGCTCTGTTCTCAATGGGTACGAGGTGCCATTAAGCCTTTCTTGAAGGAAAAAAGCCCTATGATTGGGTTGTTTTCGGCTGTACGAATCGTTCAAATCGCGGAAAGGATAAACATTTCTTCAGAGTTCCTCGAGAGGTAATCAAAAAGGGTGGAAGAGTGCAAAATTTTACGAAACGCAGAACGCAGAAAAGCAGCTCACACAGGGGAGCAGAGTCGAAGAGTTTGCAGTGATCACTATTTCAGACGGAATAAGAAACTAAAGGTTTCTCATTGTCCCATTGGGTTGAGTTTTTCCTTGCCCTGATGTGGGATCTGAGCCGAGGATGTCGTTGTGGCTTCTGCAGCCCTTTGAGAAACTCGTGATTTTGGGCTATATAAATAAACATTGATTGATTGATTGATTGATTGACGACCGAATTTTCGGTGCATCACTTGTCAATAGTGCGCGAATAATAGGCGATTATGTAATCAATTGAATGTATATTTTGATTCCGAAGAAATGGCAATTGTTAAAGGACCGGAATTGACGCTGTTGGCGCATTTGCTTACATTTGAGTTGAAAAATAAAGCTCCCTTAGATCCACGCTGATTGAAAGATTACAACCCTCCCAAATATATTACACTATATACATCCATTCATGCATTATATTACTTTCATTTACTTTCACGTAAAAAAACCCACTTATTTTTAAGGTGTTGCGACTTTTATTTTATTTTGTAGTAGTCGTCACTTCCCCTTGGTCAATTTCCTTTGTTTCACATTTCACATTCTTTGCCTTGTAATATACAGTACCTGCTTCAGTCACCGCCTGCTGCCACCTTGTGGTTTGTATTCTCAGTTTTCCTCTTGTGGTGCAGTTCACTTTGCACTTACTACATTTATCCTTCGTCCTCGAGTTCCTGTGTTCCCCTTGTGGGCGGAGTTGTGAGACGTGCACAGCTGCTTCCAATTATCCCTAGGGCTACTTAAGCAGCACCTTGACAGCTGGATGGCACTTCGCGATTCCACTTCTCAGCTCTCCACGCCAGATGATTATGCTTAGAGTATTCTTGTACTTGCTATCTTGGCAATTCCCAGTGCCATCCAGCTTGGTGTTGTTTTTGTAGTTTGCACGTCCTGCTACTCCAACCCAAGTTTAGTTTATTTTTGTATATAGTAGTTTTTGTATTTTCCACGGTGCACATTTAGCTTTCTCTTTTTTGGCACAGTTTGGATTGCTTTTGTGAGTACAATTCCCCATTAAAATAACTGTTTTACTCACCGTCCGTCTGCATCCTTGGGTTCCTCTCTACTGTGTTGCACAGCATTGTGACAGAATCGCCGAGTCATCCATAGAACCCGCAGACGAGAATCCTATTCGGTTGGCTCTCAGGACTCATTGCGAGCAAATAAGCCATCACGAACAGATTTTGTCGAACCTGACAACGCTTGTGCAGGAAATGCACACACGCATGTTTGTCCATCACCCGATCAGAGGCAGCTCAACTTACAGCTGGAACCTCTTGTTCCTCTGTTGCCTCGACATCGGGTTTTCCTACCCAAGAGCCCAGCATACCACATCCGCCCAGGTATGAGGGGGACTTTGGACAATGCAGATTTTCTTTATACCACTGCTCCTTAGTGTTTGCACAGCAGCCTCAGTCGTACACGACGGACTCCGCCCGTGTGGCACGCTGGGCTATAGAGGTATGTGAGAGCAAACCAGAACTTTGTTCCAGCCTACCCCTGTTTTCTGCTGAGCTGCGCAGCATTTTTGATCACCCTGTGAAGGAACTAGAGGCAGGCAGCCAACTCCTCGCTCCTTGCCAGGGGTCCTCCTCTGTAGTCGACCACTCAATTTCCTTCCGGATCCTGGCGGCGCAGAGTGGCTGGGGGGAGAGAGCATTGCGAGGAATATTCCTGGCCAGTCTTAGCCTCCGCATCCAAGACGAGCTGGCTGCCCGCGACAAGACCCAGACCCTCGAGGAGCTAATTTCGCTGTCAATACGCTTGGACAACCGCCTACAAGAGCGACACGCCCAGAAGGGGGTGGATCCTATGTCCGCCAGATGTCAATCATCTGCCTGGTTCACGCAATCGCAGTCCAAACCTCAGGGTCTGTCGTTTCGGCCTTCTGACTGCGGTGCCTCGGTGGAGGTGGTAGTGGGGGCCGTGTCCATGCAGCTGGGTGGCAGCCGCCTGTCATCAGCGGAGAGGAGTCGTCGGCTGAAGTTGCTGTACAGTGGAGCTGCGGACCACGTCATCGCTCGCTGTCCTGCGCGCCCTACTAGGGACCGTTCAGTTTCCACCAGAGATCTTCCTCGGGAGAGATTACCTGCTCCTGCGGCGACATCTGGATCTTTTTCGCTGGTGGGAAGACTCCAAGTGGAAGGTACTATGTCATGAGGGGGGTTTTGTGGGGGTCTTGTCCTATTAAGGCACTAACTGACTCAGGGGCGGATGAGAACATTATTGACAGTGGGCTTGTTGAGACCTTAAAGATCCCTACTGTGGATGTTGAATGTATTGAGAATGTTAGTTCAATTGACGGGCACCACTTGGCTAATATTACTCATCAGACACACGCCACATCTCTCCTTATTTCTGGTAATCACCGTGAGGAGGTTAATTTTTTTATAATGCCTTCTCATTCGGCACTTTTAGTTCTTGGACTTCCATGGTTGTGACGTCACAGTCCCAGCGTAGATTGGACCACACTTAAAATTACAAAGTCATTCTTCCAACTCAACAGCCCACTGATCTTTCATTGATTCCTGAAGAATATAATTTGCTTAGTAATGTTTTTTGTAAAGACGTTGCTACCCCCCCACGGCCCGTACGACTGTGCCATTGACCTCCTTCCAGGGTCTCCACTACCTGCTTCGCCGGACACATTCGTTCCTCTTCCGCTTTTGTGGCAACTGGGTTCTTTTTTGTTAAGAAGAAGGATGGTGGGTTGCGACCCTGTATAGACTACCGTTCCCTTAACAAAATTACTGTTAAAAATAAATACCCTCTTCCACTGCTGGTGTATTCGCTTACTCCTCTGCATGGTGCGGTAGTATTTACTAAACTGGATTTACGTAGCGCGTATCACCTTGTGCGTATATGTGAAGGCGATGAATGGAAAACTGCTTTTAACACCCCTCTTGGCCACTTTGAGTATTGCGTCATGCCGTGCGGCCTGACAAATTCTCCTGGTGTTTTTCAGTGTTTAAATAATGATGTTCTCCGCGACATGATAGGCCATTTTGTGGCAGTCTACTTGGATGACATACTTATCTTTTCACACTCCATTGAACTACACCATCAGCAAGTCTGTTTGGTCTTGCAGAGACATTTGGAAAACCGTTTATTTGTTAAACCCCAAAAAGTGCACTTTTCATTCTCCCAGTGTCGTTTTTGGGGTTGATTGTGGAGAGGGGGCAGGTTAAGCCAGACCTAGCTAAGGTCCAAGCTTTGGTAGACTGGCCAACGTCGTCCTCCAGGAAGCTGCTGCAAAGGTTTCTGGGGTTTGCAGACTTTTACCGACATTTTATTAGAGACTTCAGTAAAGTAGCTCAACCTTTAAATAGATTAACGTCCTTTAAGGTTCCTTTTGTGTGGTCTTCGGAGGCTGACCAGGCTTTTCGACACCTTAAATCCCTTTTTACCTCCGCTCCAGTGTTAGTTCACTCTAATCCTGATCTCCCATTTTTTTCAGAGGTAGACGCATCTGACACCGGGGTAGGGGCTGTTTTGTCCCAGCATTCCAGTTCCGATCTGAAGCTGCAACTCTGCGTCGCCTACTCCAAACGCCTTTCACCTGCATAAAGGAACTATGATATCGGGAACTGAGAGCTTCTGGCAGTGGTCCTCGCCCTACAAGAATGGAGGCACTGGCTGGAGGGTGCTAAACACCCCTTTATCATTTATACAGATCATCGGAACCTAGCCTACCTCTGCTCTGCCCAACATCTCAATCCCTGCCAGTCTCAGTGGTCCCCTATTCCTCACAAGACTTGACTTCTTTATCACCTTTCACCCTGGTTCACTCAAAAGAAAATCTGATGCTTTGTCAAAAACGTTCTCTCCCCCAACAGAAGATACTCTCCCAGAGACCATCCTTCCCCAGTCCCCAGTCTTTTAGTTTTGTCACCGTTCAGACCATTCGATGAAAGTTTAAGTCTTGGCGGAGGCTGTAATTTCACAAATTTTTAACGCACCAAAGGAAAAAAAAATATACGTTTCGTTCGAGAACTGCAAAGAAAAGCTTACTCGGCATCCTATCCATATACATTACCACCATCATATCTGACCAGTAGGAAGGTGTTTAGGCTGAAATTGGCTCTCGCATCACGTGGCTGACAGCGCCTTGATTCGTTTAAAGCTCTTGCGCGCGGGCTGACGCATTACTTGCAATTCTCTTCCGGAACGCTAAGGGGCAGTGTCTCCTAAGTGAGCAACGACTGCAGTCAGACGAGCCATTTCCCTTCTTGTGCGGTCGGGAGCCATTACGACCGCAACATCTTGCCGCCGTCGTTGGCACAGGAACTAATCATTCAGAAATGTAAGTTTACTTTTAATGTACATTTCTCTCATAAACCGGAGGAAAATATGTTGATGAAGTTGGACTGTGCCACACCTGAACGAGTCACGACAGAGGATGCTAATGGGGTGTTCAGGACGTGGGTACACCAAAGAGCTATGTAATTAAAAACTAAAATATATAAACAAAACTGTTGAATAACAATTTTTAGGGACCGCAATGTCCCTTTGGGACAGAGGACCCTATTGTAATTGTAAGGTTTTATTATTATTATTCCGCCGCCTCTTTGAGCTGTAATTTGACCCCCTTAACATGCTTCAAAACTCACCATATTTGACACACACATCAGGACTGGCGAAAATTGCCATCTAATAAAAAAAACAAACCCCAAAACTCAAAATTGCGCTCTAGCGCCCCCTAGGAAAAAACACAGACAAAACTGCTTGTAACTTCCGGTAGGAATGTCGTAGAGACATGAAACAAAAACCTCTATGTAGGTCTGACTTAGACCTAGATTTCATACATTGACATCCTTCAACAGGAAGTTGGCAATTTCCCCTTCAAATCAAAAGTTTAGTAAAAACTGTCACTTTTGCCTCTTTGAGCTGTAATTTGACCCCCTTAACATGCTTCAAAACTCACCAAACTGGACACACACATCAGGACTGGCAACAATTGCAATCTAATAAAAAAACAAAACTCCAAAACTCAAAATTACACTCTAGCGCCCCCCCAGGAAGAAAACACCGACACAACTGCTCCTAGGAAGAAAACTCAGACAAAACTGCCTGTAACTTCCAGTAGGTAGGAATGTCTTATAGACATGAAACAAAAACCTCTATGTAGGTCTCACTTAGACCTACATTTCATATATTGACAACCCCCATCAAAAATCAACAGGAAGTTTGCAATCCCCCCTTCAAAACAAAAGTTTTGTAAAAACCGGTCACCTTTTTTCAAACATTATCTCCTCTGAGCGTGTTTGTCGTGTCGGCTTCAAACTAGCACAGGAGAGAGATTGAACCCTTCTGATTAAAAGTTGACCAAAGAGTTTTAATTACTGCTCCGGTTTGGATTTTATGTGCCGTCAAAGTCGGTCCCGTCCATCGCTGCTTGCAGCTTTAATTTTTATTGATGTGCAAACTTTTTGTGCAAATCAAGAATCACTGCAAACAACAACACAACAAGCTGCAAACAACACACATACTAGGGGGGCTAAAAAAAGAATCGAATCACATCCAAATGACAATTGTTGCCTTAATTATTCCAATTCTAAATCGATTCATCATTTATGACAATCTTTTTTTTATTTTTTAATCACACTTTTTCTTCCCCCAGATAGCGAATTTGGGGATTTAAAAACATTACACTTTTATTGATCTTATTATCAGTGTTGATACAGCTGCTTTTATTAAGTTTTGTTTTTCCTTTTTTTTAGTAGTGTATTAATAAGTATTGTGTTTGTATGTCTTTCTAATTGCCTTGTAAATTTCTAGAAGTATTGTAAAGCTGGAGCTGCTATATTTTCTTTTATTACATGGATTAACATTCTGTAATTTTTGTAAATGAAACTTTCAAAATAAGTCGGCGAATGTGAGTGTGAATGTTGTCTGTCTATCTGTGTTGGCCCTGCGATGAGTTGGTGACTTGTCCAGGGTGTACCCCGCCATCCGCCCGAATGCAGCTGAGATAGACAACAACACCCCCGCAAACTCGAAAGGGACAAGCGGTAGGAAATGGATGGATGGATGGATTTTTAGGCCAACACTGCACATATAAGTCTTACATCAGCAGCCAAGATGAACTTTTGTAACCTGTAACTTGTTATTTGATTCATCATAATTCAAATACCAAAATAACATATCAGTGAGAATCGTTTTAATTTGAGAATGGATTGTGAATCGAATCGTCACGCCAAAAATCTAATCATAAGGTGCCCAATTATTCCCACCTCCGTATTTATTTTCAGATTGCAGTTTGCATGTGTTCTCAGTTTGTAGCTTTCTCTCATGCAATAATTACCGCAAGGTTGCGGTTGATTGCGTAATCCCAGGATGCAGAGAAGGCAGTTGATGTGCAATTCCTTTATTATTAGCTACCAAGCAGTGTATAAAAAAACAAGAGTACCACCTTAGGAGAAACAATCAACCGCGGGTGAGAATGCAAAAGAAAGCACCAGAGCATGAGCATGAAAAGAAACGCAAAACATAACTATCATATTTTCCGAACTTTCAGAAGAAAAAAAGATCTATATATTAGCCGCACCAGACCCTAAACCATAGATATATAAGTTTTGAAATTAGTTATTTATACAGAAACATTTTGTCAACGTTTATTTACATACCTTAATTGTTTCCAAACAGTGTCTGTAACACGGCAGTAAAAGGGATGATAAAACAAAACAGAAGTCATCGTAATCGATCCACTAGCTGCAGAAGCTAGCTCTCCAATCAGCTAAACAGACTCAATAACTCCATGGTGACATTTTGGTGAATTTACTGAGGAATTTGTGAAACTGAAATAATACAAACAGAATGCCATTTGAGGTTAATAATACTAACACAGACACTCGTAAACGTGCTAGTATATTCGCTAATGCTAACTGCGCTAGCTTGATTACATTACGATAGCGCGTACAAATATGCATGAAAACACTCCTACACACATGGGACGGTTTTGTAAGGAAGAATTGTTTTAGTTGTATTGTAAAACTTATAGCTTGAAGTGATGAATGAAGAATCCATACGAGTAGAAACGTTACTAGACAAAACGGCACTTCTACTTCCGGTTGAAAGCACTACATGACAGGACACTGCAGCACATGCGGTGAGTGAACTCGTCCCAAAGATAGCGCCATAGCACAAACAACAACACACCTTTTCAGTGTGTTTGCCTGAGTTTTTTTTTTTCAACTATTTGCATTATGGCAAATTGTCACAATGGGGGTCGCAGCTAGCTGCGGGGTTGTTCTTCCAACGCAAAAGAGACAGCTCCGGACGACAGCGTGAAGGTAGGCTTGGATTTATTGACATAAATCACTCACTACCACAAAACACAAAAATACAACCAAAAAAGGCTAGTGTGCCTAAAACATAAGAAGCTGCTAATTAACAAAAACTAGGACATGGACATGGAAACTTACTCTGTCCAAACGAGACATGAACCGGTGTGACATAACGACAATGCAGGCAGAACGAGTGATGAACAAAGGTAAGCTTAAGTAACATTGACATGATTGGTGACAGGTGTGTGTGAGTCCAAACGTGGAACAGGTGAAACTAATGGGTAACCATGGAAACCAAAACAAACTCAAACAAGGAAGTGAAACCAGGAACTAAGGAAGTCCAAAACTAACAGCATAACTAAACAAAACATGATCCGGACCACAGATCATGACACAAATAGTTTCCTTAAAATAGCCGCACTGTTTTATAAACCGCAGGGTTCAAAGTGTAGGAAAAATGTTGCGGCTTATAGTCTGGAATTTACAGCACACCACAAAGGTGTGCATTCAACAATGCACCTGCACTGTCTGACAAACGGCACTGGCAAAAAAGGAGATATGTGTAAATAGGGAGCGAAAATTATGACATGAAATGTTCACAAACAAAGAATGATAAACATGCATCACTTCACAAACAAATGGACAGGCTGGGAGAAAAAAACAGATGCTTTAAAGAAGCAAAATGATGAAAAGGATCCCATTTAATTGTAAACGATGTGTAAAATTGATGATTGGGAGCAGAACACATGCATGAACAATGTGATTATGAGTGGGCTCCACATCACAGGCAGGCCTAATGCCAGGGAGATCAGAGGAGGGGAACCAGAGCAGAGCAACAGGTGGCCAACTTTCTGCAATCAAAAGGGGGTGGATGTCAACAACATCGATGCATGCATTCCAATTTCTGGCAGGAGTCAGCGTCTGACAAAACGCATCGCTGACATCGCCAAGGAAGCCCTCGGCTTAAGGAAGCAGGAGGATATTCAAGACACTCGAAGCGCCAACTGCAACATCTAACATCAAATGGAGGACTGCAAGAAGGAGAAGCACTTGTAGTCAAATATGTCATCCTCCTCATCCACAAGGAAAATGAAAGACACAACTCTATCTGAGAAACTCAGAAGACTTTTTAAAGGGGAACATTATCACCAGACCTATGTAAGCATCAATATATACCTTGATGTTGCAGAAAAAAGACCATATATTTTTTTAACCGATTTCCGAACTCTAAGTGGGTGAAATTTGGCGAATTAAACGCCTTTCTATTATTCGCTCTCGGAGCGATGACGTCACAATCCGCCATTTTCTCACTTTCGTCGGTGTGTTGTCGGAGGGTGTAACAACACGAACAGGGACGGATTCAAAATTGCACCAGTGGCCCAAAGATGCGAAAGTGGCAAGAAATTGGACGTTTGTTCCGCACACTTTACCGACGAAAGCTATGCTACGACAGAGATGGCAAGAATGTGTGGATATCAACTCCAAAACTGGACAAATCAGCTTTCAGGAATAGAGAGCGGATGAGGGTATGTCTACAGAATATATTAATTGATGAAAACTTTATTCATTACTCGCGGTTTTACGTAAATTATTATACATAAATTGTGTTTACCAATAATTTAGCTTAAAAACATTTATTTTTTTCAATCATTCGAGTACATTCGGGTAGTCTTGTGTAATGCAGTATTTTGTGTCTAAGTAGGTATGGCTAACCTGAGTGCTGAACTTGTGGAAAAATATATGTTCTTAGCGTGCCTGAAATGGGCTGTCTGCACTTTCAAAGTGCATGTTGTTGCCAAATGTATTTCATATGCTGTAAACCTAGTTCATAGTTGTTAGTTTCCTTTAATGCCAAACAAACACATACCAATCGTTGGTTAGAAGGCGATCGCCGAATTCATCCTCGCTTGCTGTTCTATCCGCCATGTTTGTTTGTGTTGGCATCACTGTGTGACGTCACAGGAAAATGGACGGGTGTATATAACGATGGGCACTTTGAAGCTTTTTTTAGGGATATTGCGTGATGGGTACAATTTTGAAAAAAACTTTGAAAAATAAAATAAGCCACTGGGAACTGATTTTTAATGGTTTTAACCCTTCTGAAATTGTGATAATGTTCCCCTTTAACCAACACAGCATCCCAGTACACTTCACACCAGGCAACACCCTTAGACAGAGACTGGTGCATCCTAAAGACCGGACACCCCACACCCACAAAAACAATCTGGTGTATGTTATCCAGTGTAATGATGAATGCACTGATTCATATATTGGGGAAACAAAACAACCACTATCAGAACAACCCTTCTATCAAACAACTTCAATGGGCGACATTGATAGGAGTGGAGCAACAGAGCCAATTAAGCAATTCACTAATTAGTTTAACATATTCCTTATTTCCTTACTGCTCCTTATTTCATCCTTTCTTTAACATTGCATGAACTGTTTCAACACCTTCCTTTCCTTACTCACAAATCAAGTGAACCAAAGTTAAATGGGAAAATATAGGCAAGCGCAATATTGTTAGTCTGAACATGTGAAATATATGGTGTAAATGAATAAATACACTCTGCTTCTTCCTACTCCTTTTCAGACATGTTGACTTGTGCAAAATGTTTCGTGGAACTTGTTAGCGATGTCTGAAGCAAAATAAACCGAATAGTATTTTAACATGATTGGGGGCTGAGAGCCCCTAATGTTCACCTGGTTGTTTGTTAAAGTGGACATAACACAAGTGTGTTATTGTTTTAGTGTCAAAGATAGAAAAACGTGTACTCACACAAAAGCGTGGTAGACTCCCTGGGTCTTTCCAGTTTCAACATTGTATTTTTCTTGTAGAATTTTGGTTGGGAAATGACCAAATTTCAATGGTCAAATCAACGTCAGAACCTGACATTGATTAAACGTTGTCAAAACGCATGTTGTTTCAACGTTATTGTTTGAGTTGCTCAACGTCAGGACCTAATTCAACAAGTTCTCAACGTTGTTTCAATGTCTTGTGCCTGCTGCGAGGTAAGAAATGTTGGTTTCGCTTAATAAATGTGATCGGTATCAGTATCGACCGATCATACTCATGGATGATCAATATCAGCAGCATAAAACCCTGATCAGAACATGCCTTGTATCAAATAACTTCAATGGGCGACATTGATAGGAGTGGAGCAACAGAGCCAATTAAGCAATTAACTAATTAGTTTAACATATTCCTTATTTCCTTACTATTCCTTATTTAATCCTTTCTTTAACATTGCATGAACTGTTTCAACACCTTAATTTCCATCCTCACACATCAGGTGAACCAAAGTTGAATGGAAAAATGTAGGCAAGCGCAATATTGTTAGTCTCAACATGTGAAATATTTGGTGTAAATGAATAAATACACTCTGCTTCTTACTACTCCTTTTCAGACATGTTGACTTGTGCAAAATGTTTCGTGGGACTTGTTAGGGATGTCTGAAGCAAAATAAACCCAATAGTATTTTAACTTAATTGGGGGCTGAGCGCCCCTAAAGTTCACCTTCTACAACCGGCCCTGGTTGTTTGTTAAAGTGGACATAACACAAGTGTGTTATTGTTTTAGTGTCGAAGATAGAAAAACGTGTACTCACACAAAAGCGTGGTAGACTCCCTGGGTCTTTCCAGTTTCAACATTGTATTTTTGTTGTAGAATTTTGGTTGGGAAATGACCAAATTTCAATGGTCAAATCAACATCAGAACCCGACATTGATTAAACATTGTCAAAACGCATGTTTCAACGTTATTGTTTGAGTTGCTCAATATCAGGACCTAATTCAACAAGTTCTCAACGTTGTTTCAATGTCTTGTGCCTGCTGCGAGGTAAGGAAAGTTGGTTTCGCTTAATAAATGTGATCGGTATCAGTATCGACCGATCGTACTCATGGATGATCAATATCAGCAGCATAAAACCCTGATCAGAACATGCCTTCTATCAAATAACTTCAATGGGCGACATTGATAGGAGTGGAGCAACAGAACCAATTAAGCAATTAACTAACTACTTTAACATATTCATTATTTCCTTACTATTCCTTATTTCCTCCTTTCCTTAACATTGCATGAACTGTTTCAACACCTTAATTTCCTTCCTCACACATCAAGTGAACCAAAGTTAAATGGAAAAATGTAGGCAAGAGCAATATTGTTAGTCTCAACATGTGAAATATATGGTGTAAATGAATAAATACACTCTGCTTCTTACTACTCTTTTTCAGACATGTTGACTTGTGCAAAATGTTTCATGGGACTTGTTAGGGATGTCTGAAGCAAAATAAACCGAGGAGTATTTTAACATGATAAAGTTCACCTCCTACAACCGGCCCTGGTTGTTTGTTAAAGTGGACATAACACAAGTGTGTTATTGTTTTACTGTCAAATATGGAAAAACGTGTACTCACACAAAAGCGTGGTAGACTCCCTGGGTCTTTCCAATTTTAAACATTGTATTTTTCTTGTAGAATTTTGGTTGGGAAATGACCAAATTTCAATGGTCAAATCAACGTCAGAACCCGACTTTGATTAAACATTGTCAAAACGCATGTTTCAACGTTATTGTTTGAGTTGCTCAACGTCAGGACCTAATTCAACAAGTTCTCAACGTTGTTTCAATGTCTTGTGCCTGCTGCGAGGTAAGAAATGTTGGTTTCGCTTAATAAATGTGATCGGTATCAGTATCGACCGATCATACTCATGGATGATCAATATCAGCAGCATAAAACCCTGATCAGAACATGCCTTCTATCAAATAACTTCAATGGGTGACATTGATAGGAGTGGAGCAACAGAGCCAATGAAGCAATTAACTAATTAGTTTAAGATATTCATTATTTCCTTACTATTCCTTATTTCCTCCTTTCCTTAACATTGCATGAACTGTTTCAACACCTTAATTTCCTTCCTCACACATCAAGTGAACCAAAGTTAAATGGAAAAATGTAGGCAAGAGCAATATTGTTAGTCTGAACATGTGAAATATATGGTGTAAATGTATAAATACACTCTGCTTCTTACTACTCCTTTTCAGACATGTTGACTTGTGCAAAATGTTTCGTGGGACTTGTTAGGGATGTCTGAAGCAAAATAAACCGAGGAGTATTTTAACATGATAAAGTTCACCTCCTACAACCGGCACTGGTTGTTTGTTAAAGTGGACATAACACAAGTGTGTTATTGTTTTACAGTCAAATATAGAAAAACGTGTACTCACACAAAAGCGTGGTAGACTCCCTGGGTCTTTCCAATTTTAAACATTGTATTTTTCTTGTAGAATTTTGGTTGGGAAATGACCAAATTTCAATGGTCAAATCAACGTCAGAACCCGACTTTGATTAAACATTGTCAAAACGCATGTTTCAACGTTATTGTTTGAGATGCTCAACGTCAGGACCTAAATTCAACAAGTTCTCAACGTTGTTTCAATGTCTTGTGCCTGCTGCGAGGTAAGAAATGTTGGTTTCGCTTAATAAATGTGATCGGTATCAGTATCGACCGATCGTACTCATGGATGATCAATATCAGCAGCATAAAACCCTGATCAGAACATGCCTTCTATCAAATAACTTCAATGGGCGACATTGATAGGAGTGGAGCAACAGAGCCAATTAAGCAATTAACTAATTAGTTTAACATATTCCTTATTTCCTTACTATTCCTTATTTCATCCTTTCCTTAACATTGCATGAACTGTTTCAACACCTTAATTTCCATCCTCACACATCAAGTGAACCAAAGATAAATGGTTCACTAAATGGAAAAATGTAGGCAAGCCCAATATTGTTAGTCTCAACAAGTGAAATATATGGTGTCAATGAATAAATACACTCTGCTTCTTACTACTCCTTTTCAGACATGTTGACTTGTGCAAAATGTTTCGTGGGACTTGTTAGGGATGTCTGAAGCAAAATAAACCTAATAGTATTTCAACTTGATTGGGGGCTGAGAGCCCCTAAAGTTCACCTCGGCCCTGTTTGTTTGTTAAAGTGGACATAACACAAGTGTGTTATTGTTTTAGTGTTAAAGATAGAAAAAAGTGTACTCACACAAAAGCGTGGTAGACGAACGCCCACTCCCTGGGTCTTTCCAGGACGTTGTACAGGTAGTTCTGGAGCCAGCGGTAGCGCGCGTTCCTGCGGCCGCCCTGCGCGCTGTACGTCAGCGGCTTGCCCAGCAGGCTGAGCCGGGCGCCCTGCTTCATGTCGGCACCGGGCGGACCCAGCCCGTCCCCGATCCGAACCGCGTTGTTCATCATCCTCTGGCCGCACTCGACATCCCTGAGGGGGAAGTTCCGCGCCAGGCGTCCCGGGGAAGTCGTCTTCAGCCAGAGTCCACCGACACCACCAGCGCTCTCGTCGCCGCCGTCGTGACCCCGCGGCATGGCATCACCAGCGCGGGCGTGGAGGGCGCCGGGAGACCGGTGGACGTTCACATGCAAGGAGGTGCGTGGAGACTTTTTAATTGGACAAAAGTGAAAGCGTCTGCTCTCATCTGGCACATTTCAAGTGTCCGCTCCAAACTGTCCGTTGGCACGTGTGCGCGG
>NC_084549.2:62510000-62512500 GCF_033978685.3 Nerophis lumbriciformis | reverse complement strand
TTTAGCAAGTATATTTAATATTTTGGCCACTGTAACATTACGCACAGTTTGAACAGTAACACTGTGTTTGAATATAGGTCAATAAAAAGCTGTACTTGAATCAAGTGATTCTTTGGCGTACCACTAGATGGAGCCTGCGTACCACAAATTGAAAATCACTGATCTACACTGTTGGGTGTTGGGGGCGTGGTTAAGAGGGGAGGAGTATATTTACAGCTAGAATTCACCAAGTCAAGTATTTCATATATATATATATATATATATATATATATATATATATATATATATATATATATATATATATGAGAAATACTTGACTTTCAGTGAATTCTATTTATATATATATATATATATATATATATATATATATATATATATATATATATATATATATATATATATATATATATATATATATATATATATATATATATATATAAATAAGAGAAATACTTGAATTTCAGTGTTCATTTATTTACACATATACACACACATAACACTCATCTACTCATTGTTGAGTTAAGGGTTGAATTGTCCATCCTTGTTCTATTCTCTGTCACTATTTTTCTAACCATGCTGAACACCCTCTCTGATGATGCATTCTGCTTCGTCTCCTTGTTGTGTGCGCAGTTGTGCACTGCACTCTCTAAAAGCCGTAGATGTTATTGTCACATATGCATGTACAGTAGATGGCAATATTGTCCTGTTTAAGAGTGTCACAACATTGCTGTTTACGGCAGACGAACTGCTTTACTGTAGACGAAAACATGACTGCTGTTGTGTGTTGTTGCCGCGCTGGGAGGACGTTAATGAAACTGCCTAACAATAAACCCACATAAGAAACTAAGAACTCGCCCTCGATCATTCTCCAGTTATAACGTGATTGGGCAGGCGCGCTGTTTATATTGTGGGAAAGCGGACGTGAAAACAGGCTGTCGACACGTCACTCAGGTCCGCCTGAATTTCGGGAGATTTTCGGGAGAAAATTTGTCCCGGGAGGTTTTCGGGAGAAGCGCTGAATTTCGGGAGTCTCCCGGAAAATCCGTGAGGGTTGGCAAGTATGTTGCATGCTCAATTCTCAACACAAATAAATACACAAACAAAGTCATCATTGATGAATAGCTGTTTATAAGTTGTGATTCACAAAAAGAGACCTCACATATAAGCAATTAATTGTTGCAGCGTGAGTACTAATACTAATTTTTATGTCTTCTGTATTGTTTTGCTGCACTTTTATATAGTATATACATATAAAAACATATTTAAATGATACACTTTTATAGTACTGCCTCTCTCACTGTATATTGACCTAGTTGTTACCTTTGATATTGTTTCTTATGTTACCGTGGGTTACTGGCCTTCATTCATGGAAAGCAAATAACTAATTTTATAGTACAGGAAATTTACTGATATATGACAATACGCATGATGTACTTTTGTGTTTATTCACCCAAAAAGCAGAAACATAACAACAATTAGTTTTGTATCATTCAACGTTTTCCCACTTTGCATCTAGAGATATCCACTTCCTGGTGGACTGACCATGTGACACACAGAGACATCACATGCTACCTGTGGACGCAAACAGGTTCAAATATTCTCACAGGAATATCTGTGAAGTTATATTTGAATTTTGTTGAATGTGTTATTTTAGCTTTGTGTTATGGGTGACAAAGAAAATCAATGCAATATTTAATAATATACTGTATTCATAAGGAATGGTATTGTATAGTTGTTACAGTATGCAGAGAGATAATAAAAAAATAGCTTTTGGTCAAAAATGGCTGCAGTTTGGACATACCTGTCTTAGTTTTAATATCATGATTTTTTTTAACTTCACAGGAACAATACAGAATAACAGGATGAACAATTTACATAAGTGACATTAAACAAGGTATAGAATAACTATTTTAACATAAATTGCTGCTTTGGGGTCAATTTAAGTCATCCTACAAATTCTGATATCAATAATATTTTAAAAACAGCAACATTTGGTTGTTAGTTTGTAAACATACTTAACAAAATGAATATGAAATTTATGTTATATATATATATATATATAATTATGGGGTGATAAAAAAACAACAAGATTCCTATTTATTGCAATTCTAAATTAATGAATAATTCGTAAAAATATGTGTTTTAGGCCATATGACGCATGAAGTGCACAAAGATGGTCCTTTTAAAAAAATAATTCTAAAAAATGTTTTTAAATGACATACATATACACACACATTGTACGTGTATATATACACATTATATACATACATATATATATATATATATATATATATTCTTTTTTTTTTTTTTTTTTTTTTTTTTTTTTAATTACTTAATTTATTTATTTTTTGATGACACGATATTAAAAATAAAATTTTGAATACATTTTTTAAAATAACTTTTAGGCCATGTTCAGGCATGTCATACGTCATATGGCCTAAAACGTCTTTTTTTTTTTTTAAATGTCATTAAAAACATTTTTTTATGGATTTAAAAAAAT
>NC_084549.2:62500000-62505000 GCF_033978685.3 Nerophis lumbriciformis | reverse complement strand
CTGTCAGTAACTACAGTTTGTCGCTACATCTGTAAGTGCAAGTTGAAACTCTACTATGCAAAGCGAAAGGCATTTATCAACAACACCCAGAAACGCCACCGGCTTCGCTGGGCCCGAGCTCATCTAAGATGGACTGATGCAAAGTGGAAAAGTATTCTGACGAGTCCACATTTCAAATTGTTTTTGGAGACTGTGGACATTGTGTCCTCTGGAACAAAGAGGAAAAGAACCATCTGGATTGTTATAGGCGCAAAGTTGAAAAGCCAGCATCTGTGATGGTATGGGGGTGTATTAGTGCCCAAGACATGGGTAATTTACACATCTGTGAAGGCGCCATTAATGCTGAAAGGTACATACAGGTTTTGGAGCAACATGTTGCCATCCAAGCAACGTTATCATGGACGCCCCTGCTTATTTCAGCAAGACAATGCCAAGCCACGTGTTACATCAACGTGGCTTCATAGTAACAGAGTGCGGGTACTAGACTGGCCTGCCTGTAGTCCAGACCTGTCTCCCATTGAAAATGTGTGGCGGAATATGAAGCGTAAAATTTGACAACGGAGACCCCGGACTGTTGAACAAATTAAGCTGTGCATCAAGCAAGAATGGGAAAGAATTCCACCTGAAAAGCTTCAAAAATTGGTCTCCTCAGTTCCCAAACGTTTACTGAGTGTTGTTAAAAGGAAAGGCCATGTAACACAACTTTTTTGAAATCTGTTGCTGCCATTAAATTCTAATTTAATGATTATTTGCACACACAAAAAAAATTCTCAGTTCAAACATTAAATATCTTGTCTTTGCAGTCTATTCAATTGAATATAAGTTGAAAAGGATTTGCAAATCATTGTATTCTGTTTTTAAATACGAATTACACAACGTGCCAACTTCACTGGTTTTGGGTTTTGTATTCCACAGTCAGATACAATGTTTTCTTTTTGTTTGATATCATCCATCGGCTCGCTCAAAGTCCGCCCGCCGCCACTAGGGGGCGTCAATGCTGCTATTAAGTGACATTATTACCTTGCTTGTATTTACATTACTAACAAGCAGTCCGGCGGTCCTCCCTGCAGGTCGATGAGCTTGGGCGGAGTCACCTTCGCCCTGGAGCAGCAGTCCAAAGATCCACAGTCGGTGGTCTACACGGCTCTCTACGACACCGAGGGGATGGCCCACACCAAGAGTGGGGAGAGGCAACCTGTTCAGATCAGCATACAGGTACACTGCATGCAAACCCGACACAACATTGCAGGACTCCACATCGCAGGCCTGGTAGGTAGCGTCAGAGACATGACAAAGGTGCTGCAGTTCTTGTGTTTGTTATAAAAAAAAAAGGGCAACTGCAAAAAATGCAAGTCAAAGATCCTTTATAGCAGGGTGTCCAACTTTTTCCACTTAAGGCAGCACACTAAAAAATGAAAGCATGTGTTGGCCATTTTTATGCTTTTTATTTTCAAAACCAATACTATATATATATATATATATATATATATATATATATATATATATATATATATATATATATATATATATATATATATATATATATATATATATATATATATATATATATACAATTATTATTATTATTATTATTATTATTTTTATTTATTTTTAATTAAACTTTTTTTTTTTATCTTTGGGTTTTCCCACAAGAGTGTCCCAGAGGAACTGGAAGGGTCTCAGTCATAAAAAAAATAAAAAATAAGTCATATAGTATTATTAATATATATTTTTAATTCAACGCTTAAAACTCTGTCATTAATTCTGTCAGTATAATGTTTAATGTTGTATGCCCTTTTTTTGTCAAAACCCTGTTTTTTCCTGATAAAAAAAACAATATTTTCCCCCAAAAATGCTCAAAGTGGTAATATTTGATGTGAATAAATTGGAGCCTTAAATAATAAAATTAAATAAATAAATTCATAACATTGATTCATTACAATTTTCTTGAGCAATGACAGTTTAAAAAAAAATCCCACTAAAATTGTTGGGATCCAAAAGGGCTCCACTCACAAATGTGTTATTAATAAGTCATAAATAAAGCGCTTAAGTCTCTAGATCAGTGTTTTTCAACCACTGTGCCGCGGCACACTAGTGTGCCGTGAGATACAGTCTGGTGTGCTGTGGGAGATGATCTAATTTCACCTATTTGGGTTAAAAATATTTTTTGCAAAACAGTAATCCGCAAATAATGTGTTGTTGTTAAGTGTCTGTGCTGTCTGGAGATCGACAGACTTACCATGTTATACTCTTCCATATCAGTAGGTGGCAGCAGGTAACTAATTGCATCGTAGATGTCGGAAACGGCGGGAGGCAGTGTTCAGGTAAAAATGGTGTCTAATGCTTAAACCAAAAATAAACAAAAGGTGAGTGCCCATAAGAAAATTAAGGCATTGAAGCTTAGGGAAGGCTATGCAGAACGAAACTAAAACTGAACTGGCTACAAAGTAAACAAAAACAGAATGCTGGACGACAGCAAAGACTTACAGCGTGTGGAGCGTCCACAAAGTACATACGAACATGACATGACAATCATCAATGTCCCCACAAAGAAGGATAGCAACAACTTGAATATTCTTGATTGCTAAAACAAAGCAGATGCAGAGAATAGCGTTCAAGGAAGACATGGAACTGCTACAGGAAAACACCAATAAAACGGGAAAAGCCACCAAAATAGGAGCGCAAGACAATAACTAAAACACTACACACAGGAAAACACCAAAAACCTTAAAATAAGTCACAGTGTGATGTGACAGATCGTGACAGTACACCTACTTTGAGACAAGAGCTATAGTGATGCATGTTTGGTTATGGTTTAAAGTCATATCCAACACTTGCGACAACGACTTTTTACTGTCAACATCGGCTGCTGAGTTTCATTTTTTATTGATTGTGTGCCTCAGAATTTTTTCAATGAAAAAAATGTGCCTTGGCTCAAAAAAGGTTGAAAAACACTGCTCTAGATCAACTTCAGATCAATTATAAAGTTTTGAGATTTTTTCATGTTTTTTATTTTTTATTTTTTTAATGTCCTTTGTGTCAAAGAACACTTTTGTTTTTATATGGCAAACACACAAAATATGCAATATTATTCCCCCCAAAATATTTCAAAGTGGAATATTTGATGTGAAGTAATTGGAGCCTTCAATAGGTCAATAATTCATAACAATACCTTGTTTATAGTGGCCTTTAGTGGTCACACCTTGTACTACAATGAGCGCTTGTACAGCGCCCATTGTAATACAAGGTGTGACCACTAGAGGCCACAATAAGCAAGGTATTGACACATTACATTGTGGTATTTGTGCCCCCTGATTATCAGAATCTGAATCAGAAATACATGAATAATCACAGAGGGGAAATTAACATTTTCAGCACTATGTGCATGTGTAAAATCCTTTTCATTGTGTTGTTTTTATTGTGTGTCAGTTCACGGAGGCGGGCGTGTTTGAGACGGTGTGGCAGGTGAAGTACTACAACTACAACAAGCGGGACCACTGCCAGTGGGGGAACAGCTTCAACAGCATCGACTACGAGTGCAAACCCAACGACACGCGCACGCTCATGTGGATCAACAAGGAGACCTTTATGTGAAGAGGGCGGGGGGGGGGAAATCCAAGTTGTGTTTGTATGTGTGTGTGTTTACCTGGCCACGCCCCTTTTTAGTCAGCTTCAACTTGGGGTGTGCCTATACAACTTTTTCCCTTACAATACTGGAGCCTTGAGTATTTCCCCCACATTGATCCGATACGATATCGACAAGAATCAAACATACTTTTGTTTTGTAGTGGGGAATGTTAGACTAACACTAAACTGTTCATTATTAACTGTCTGGAATGGACTCGTGCTGTCATTAAGTTGAAGTGGAGTGGTCATTTTTTTTGTTTTTTTGGCGACACCTCAAGCTAAGCTCACGAGATTGTAAGCAGAATGGTGCGGACACGTTTGTTACTGGATACCTTCTTATACCCTACTGCCTTGGAGACTTTGTTTTTTCTAAAATAAACTTATATCAAATAGAAGGAGGAAAGATCACAAAACAAACAACACACACTACGACTACTACTAATAATAATAATAATAACAATAATAGATTTTATTTATAAAAAGCACTTTACATTGAGTAAACAACCTCAAAGTGCTACAGTGTATTAAAACAATAAAAATGTGAAATTAATAAATAAAAACTAGAACAGCCAAATAGCTAAAACTAGTTTGCATACATCTAAAAAAAAGTATTTTTAAAAAAGAAGGGTTTTCAAGCCTTTTTTAAAAGCATTCTCAGTCTGTGGTGCCCTCAGGTGGTCAGGGAGAGCGTTCCACAGACTGAGAGCGGCGGCGCAGAAAGCCCGGTCTCCCATTGTTCGTAGCTTTGTCCTCGGAGGTTGGAGGAGGTTAGCCTGTCCGGAGCGGAGGTGTCGTGTGGAGGATTTGGGGGTGAGTACTTTGAGGTAGAGGGGGGCATTTCCATGGAGGCACTGGTGGGTTAGTAGGGAGACTTTGAATTCAATCCTGAGTGGAACAGGAAGCCAGTGAAGGGATTTTAGATCCTAGCAGCACTATTCTGTATGTATTGTAGCTTCTGGATGTTTTTGCTGGGGATCCCAACAAGAAGTGCGTTTCAGGGAATACTACGAGGGAATAATGAACAACAAATCAATGATTGGAGTGACAAACCCAATAATGATAATATGAAAACGTGTGTTTTTTAGCGCTTTTTGCAAATGTATTAAAAATAAAAACGAAGAAATCACATTTACATAATTATTCACCGCCTTTGCTCAATACTTTAATGATGCACCTTTGGCAGAAAAGTCTTTTAAAATACGATGCCACAAGCTTGTCACACCTGGCAGTTTCGCCCATTGATATTGGATGAGAAGGGTTGGTTTTTATCCAGCATGTCTCTGTACATTGCTGCATTCATCTTTCCCTCTATCCTGACTAGTCTCCCAGTTCCATTTGCAAAAAGCTTTAAAAAAATAAATTTCACATTGTGT
>NC_084549.2:62445000-62495000 GCF_033978685.3 Nerophis lumbriciformis | reverse complement strand
TTTTGTTATTAATATTCTGGTTCCTACATTATATATCAATATATATCAATACAGTCTGCAGGGATACAGTCCGTAAGCACACATGATTGTGCGTGCTGCTGGTCCACTAATAGTACTAACCTGTAACAGTTAATTTTACTAATTTTCATTAATTACTAGTTTCTATGTAACTGTTTTTATATTGTTTTACTTTCTTTTTTATTCAAGAAAATGTTTTTAATTTATTTATCTTATTTTATTAATTTTTAAAAAAAAGTACCTTATCTTCACCATACCTGGTTGTCCAAATTAGGCACAATAATGTGTTAATTCCACGACTGTATATATTGGTATCGGTTGATATCGGTATCGGTAATTAAGGGTTTGGTCAATATCGGAATATCGGATATCGGCACCTATTTTTCATCATTAAAAAGTGTGCCCTAGACAGTTTTTATTACCATGAGTGGACAATTAGTTTGCTTTTAATTAAATGTTCTTTAAAACATATATTTTTTTAAATAGCTCAACACAAAAAGGATATGAACACACTTTTAATAGTAATAAAAACCAAACATTAACTGCAGTGCGTTAGTGTGTTAATGTGTTAATGTGTTAATTCCACGACTGCATATATCTGTTGATATCTGTATCGGTCGATATCGGAATCGGTAATTAAAGAATTGGACAATATCGGAATATCGGATATCGGCAAAAAGCCATTGTCGGACATCCCTAAAAATTACCAATTCATTTTGAATGGTAAAAATGTCCCGGAAAACCTGGAATTCTGCAAAATCTGGGAATTTTTGGAATTTGTCAAGGGAAATCCCGCGATTCCCGAACAGGCTGAACAGTTTGAAGTTGGAACGGTTTGAGTCGGGTGAAAAAATGTGGAAGGTAAAGCGCGCCAAAATCTGGAGAAGAATAGGAATAAGTTGAAGTTGAATAATAAATAGATGAATTTTGGTGTAGAAAACCATATATGTGAATGCTTCGGAGCATTCACACAATAACAGAAGGAAACAACCCCTTTGTGTGAATGAGTGTGAAAATAAAAAAATAAATAAACAATTAGATAGCATTTTGCCACCGGAAGTAGATACATTAGCTTGGGGTATCTTGGTAAATCCATTATAAAAAAGCAGAATCCCCGGATGTACAGTACCGCCGCACCCGCCTCTCTTTAGCGTACTCTATCTCCGCCACTTCGCCACCGCCTGCCAGTCAAAACGAGCCTCCTCCTTCCCCCCCGCCTTCACTGTCCCCGCCCAGCGGCTTTCCCTCCCTCTCCGCTCCTGCAGTCACCGACCGCTTCGGTGAAGGCGAGCGAGGCCGAAAGGAGAGCCCCCCAAAGCCGGGTGTGAAAGCCGAGAAGTCAACCCCCTTCCCTTCCCTCCCACCGCGGCGGTGTGTCGAGAACCTCCGCGCTCCGGCACGGCAGCCCACCGACTCCCGCGGTCGCTTCTCCGTCCACGTCGCCTGGATTCGATCGTCCGAGCAGCACCATGGTAAGCGGCTACTGTTTTCATTCTCCGCCTGGTAAACACTCCTCCATAGTGGGGAGGCCTCCTTCTTTTTACGTCGAGTAATGCACTTTTGAAAAAATTATTTGGGTTAAAAGTCGACCACACATGCTACTTTTGGCGCCTCTGTGCGACACCCGGAGGCTGTCAGCGGCAGCCTGGAGCCTTTGGCCCACATTCGCTCCTCTTGATCCCTCCTCGGCTGAACTGTCACTCCTTACTTTTGTTTTGCTGACACAAATTCGCGCCAGAAGGTTTTTTTGTGCATAATTTGACATTTGTAACAATTTGTAAAAAATAAATAAATATATATATATATATATCTTTTTTACTACATTTGCAGTGGAAGAACCACAAGCAAGCCGCCATAGAAGGACGCTATCTATATCGTGCTTTCTGATCTGCATGTATTATAAAAGTGAAGGTGAGGTTGCCTAGTAACCGCCAGACATCAGTGGAGTATCCATCAGGCAGGATTCGAACCAGGAGCTACAACCGTCAAGCCTTTCAGCCCCCACACTCACTGGAATGTAGTGAAGTGTTGCCAAAGAACAACAAATACCGTATTTTTCGGACTATGAGTCGCGGCTTTTTTCATAGTTTGGCCGGAGGAGCGACTTATGTGTGAAATTATTAACACGTTACCGTAAAATATCAAATAATATTATTTAGCTCATTCACGTAAGAGACTAGACCAGTGGTTCTTAAAGGGGAACATTATCACAATTTCAGAATTGTTAAAACCATTAAAAATCAGTTCCCAGTGGCTTATTATATTTTTCGAAGTTTTTTTCAAAATTTTACACATCACGCAATATCCCTAAAAAAAGCTTCAAAGTGCCTGATTTTAACCATCGTTATATACACCCGTCCATTTTCCTGTGACGTCACATAGTGAAGCCAACACAAACAAACATGGCGGATAGAACAGCAAGCTATAGCGACATTAGCTCGGATTCAGACTCGGATTTCAGCGGCTTAAGCGATTCAACAGATTACGAATGTATTGAAACGGATGGTTGTAGTGTGGAGGCAGGTAGCGAAAACGAAATTGAAGAAGAAACTGAAGCTATTGAGCCATATCGGTTTGAACCGTATGCAAGCGAAAACGACGAAAACGACACGACAGCCAGCGACACGGGAGAAAGCGAGGACGAATTCGGCGATCGCCTTCTAACCAACGATTGGTATGTGTTTGTTTGGCATTAAAGGAAACTAACAACTATGAACTAGGTTTACAGCATATGAAATACATTTGGCAACAACATGCACTTTGAGAGTGCAGACAGCCCAATTTTCATCAATTAATATATTCTGTACACATACCCTCATGTCAGCAGGCCAGGGAAGCTAGGGTCGATATTCTTCTCTTGATCATCTTCGGGACGGTGTGAGCCAAGACATCCAGGGGGGTTTAGCTCGCTCGTCTGCGGGAACAAACTGCCGCCATTGCTTGCCGTGCTACCGAGGGCCTTTGTCCCTGAATTGCTCACACACTCCGGCAGATTCAATGGGGGTCTGGCGGCAGATTTCTTTGACTTTATCGTTGGAAATGCATCTGCTTTGAGTGTCGCAGGATATCCACACATTCTTGCCATCTCTGTCGTAGCATAGCTTTCGTCGGTAAAGTGTGCGGAACAAACGTCCAATTTCTTGCCACTTTCGCATCTTTGGGCCACTGGTGCAACTTGAATCCGTCCCTGTTCGTGTTGTTACACCCTCCGACAACACACCGACGAGGCATGATGTCTCCAAGGTACGGAAAACAGTCGAAAAAACGGAAAATAACAGAGCTGATTTGACTCAGTGTTTGAGAAAATGGCGGATTGCTTCCCGATGCGACGTCATGTTGTGACGTCATCGCTCCGAGAGCGAATATTAGAAAGGCGCTTAATTCGCCAAAATTCACCCATTTAGAGTTCGGAAATCGGTTAAAAAAATATATGGTCTTTTTTCTGCAACATCAAGGTATATATTGACGCTTACATAGGTCTGGTGATAATGTTCCCCTTTAACCTGGGTTTGATCTTAGGGTTCGATCGAACCCTAAGGGTTCGGTGAGTCGGCCTCAGGGGTTCGGCGGAGGTCAAAACACACCCGACTCATCGTGTAAATACAAACTTCTCCCTATCGGCGTATTACGGATACGGCAACAGCTGACAGGTTTGCAGGTGTTTTTATTTTGTTGTGAGTTTATGCACTGCGTTGGTTTTGTTGTTTGAACAAGGTGATGTTTATGCACCAGTAAAACAACATGGTAACACTTTAGTATGGGGAACATATTCACCATTAATTAGTTGCTTATTAACATGCAAATGAGTAACATATTGGCTCTTAACTAGTCATTATTAAGTACTTATTAATGCCTTATTCGGCATGGCCTTATTATAACCCTAGCCCTCTAACCCTGACCCTAACCCTAACCCAGGGGTCGGCAACCCGCGGCTCCGGAGCCGCATGCGGCTCTTTGATCACTCTGATGCGGCTCAGCTGCATACTTGCCGACCCCCCCGATTTTCCCGGGAGACTTCCGGATTTCAGTGCCTCTCGCTAAAAACTCCCGGGATTAATATTCTCCGATTTTCACCCTTACAATAATACTAAGGGCGTGCCATGATGGTACAGCATTTAGCGCCCTCTACAATCTGTATAAACAGTGTGCCAGCCCAGCCTCTTGTTATATGCATCTTTTGCCTGCACACGTAAGTGACAGCAAGGCATACTTGGTCAACAGCCACACAGGTTACACTGACGGTGGCCATATAAAACAACTTTAACACTCTTACTAATAATGGGCCACACTTTGAACCAAGACCAAACAAGAATGACAAACACATTTCGGGAGAACATCTGCACCTTAACACAACATAAACACAACAGAACAAATACCCAGAATCCCATGCAGCCCTGACTCTTCCGGGCTACATTATACACCCCTGCTACCACCAAACCCCGCCCCCACCCCAACCCTGCTCCCTCACACATCAAAAGTGCACTAATAGCTTGTTTTAAAATGTCTCTGACAATCTTGCAATTTGTGTTTTGGAAATTACATAAATGTTTGTGCTTAATAACTGTTTAATTAATAAAATTTTGGTAAATTGACTTAGTTGTGATTTCCCTCTCTGCATGAAAGTTTAAAATGAGCATATACTAATGCAGTATGAACAAGAATGTTTTAATGTAGACACATAGAATCATCATACTGCTGTGATTATATGCATCAAGTGTTCATTCAAGGCTAAGGCAAAATATCGAGATATATATCGTGTATCGTGACATGGCCTAAAAATATTGAGATATTAATAAAAGGCCATATCGCCCAGCCCTACCCTGATGACATATTGACCTACAAATTATTGACAGTAAATATTATCATTGTCAACATTATTTTGAGACCAAATTCACCACTGATGTGATGATAATACATAATAATAATGCAAGTACACCCTTTCAAATGCAATAAACTTGTATTTCTCATATATTTTAACATTGCAATTGAAATGTAAACGTTTAAATATCCAAGTTAAATAAAACAAACAATAAAATAAATGATAAATGGGTTATACTTGTATAGCGCTTTTCTACCTTCAAGGTACTCAAAGCGCTTTGACAGTATTTCCACATTCACCCATTCACACACACATTCACACACTGATGGTGGGAGCTGCCATGCAAGGCACTAACCAGCACCCATCAGGAGCAAGGGTGAAGTGTCTTGCCCAAGGACACAACAGACTTGACTAGGATGGTAGAAGGTAGGGATTGAACCCCAGTAACCATCCATCCATCCATCCATCTTCTTCCGCTTATCCGAGGTCGGGTCGCGGGGGCAGCAGCCTAAGCAGGGAAGCCCAGACTTCCCTCTCCCCAGCCACTTCGTCCAGCTCCTCCCGGGGGATCCCGAGGCGTTCCCAGGTCAGCCGGGAGACATAGTCTTCCCAACGTGTCCTGGGTCTTCCCCGTGGCCTCCTACCGGTCGGACGTGCCCTAAACACCTCCCGAGGGAGGCGATCGGGTGGCATCCTGACCAGATGCCCGAACCACCTCATCTGGCTCCTCTCGATGTGGAGGAGCAGCGGCTTTACTTTGAGCTCCCCCCGGATGACAGAGCTCCTCACCCTATCTCTAAGGGAGAGCCCTGCCACCCGGCGGAGGAAACTCATTTCGGCCGCTTGTACCCGTGATCTTGTCCTTTCGGTCATAACCCAAAGCTCATGACCATAGGTGAGGATGGGAACGTAGATCGACCGGTAAATTGAGAGCTTTGCCTTCCGGCTCAGCTCCTTCTTCACCACAACGGATCGATACAGCGTCCGCATTACCCCAGTAACCATAAAATCAAATATACTCAACATTTTAGCACTTGAATAAAAATCACAACCGAAAGCAATAACATAGGTTCTGTCTCTGTTAAGAAGGGGGTGGTGGACCCTCAAATATACACAACCAAAATAACAAATATTATAGCTAAAAAAAAAGTTATTGTGACTAAAATGATCACAGTTATCATTTTTCTTCACTATTCTTCAAAAAATAATTATACCCACACTAAAATCATTTAACCAAGTTGTGTGGGTTTTTTTTTAACTAAAATAAATAGACACGCAATATACTTTCTTGGCAAATTAAACATTAAATATTGTTCTGGCTTCATAAAATCCATATTATTTACATTTCTGCATTTAAATATGTTTATATTGTTTAATTTTGTAAACGTTTTAGAATGTTTTTTTAATAAATGCAAAGTGGATATCAGTTCGTTTTACTTCCGTTTTATGTAACGTCATGCGAGTTCACTTCCTGTTGACAACGTCTGTTTCAACTTGACACTGTGGAGTTTATATCGATTACTTCGCGCAAGGACAGCACAGCCTTTATGTGCAACGTGAATATATTAGTTGTTTACACAGTAATGTAAGGGTTAGATTGAGGTGTGGCGTTTCTTAATGGGGAAAGAGGTTAATGTTTCTTGTTTTCATGTTGGGATTAAAAATAGCTTGAAAGCTAACGCGAGTAGGTCTACAATTTTATCGATCACGTTTTTTTTGATCATTTAATACTAACCGTCAGGAGTTTTTCCGCGGTTAGTTACTGCCATTTATGTGCTTGTAGTACAAACACCCGCAGCTGCTGAAACCGATGCAGCCCGTAACTACGCATGCGCATGGTGATTATCGACAGTTGCAAAGTTATCGAGTTCCTTAGTAATGATCATTTGTCTAATATGAGCCTCTTGAATGCACGCATTAGCTAAAATGGTGTGAAAAGTGAATGGAGTGTTGCATGGTTTATATGAGTTAACATGGCTTTTGTACCTTTTTGTGGGGATTGAAGTGGCTGAGAGGATTAGTGCTGACACACAAAATGAAGGATTATACAGTAGAATAACTAACGAGAGAATCAGTAGCAGGTTATTTGCATTAGCATTCAGCCGGATGCTTATTTGTCTTGGTGGAAGACGGCCTGCGCTCTATTCACAGACAGAGCCGTCTGAACTCCTCGGCTTTGCATTCTTTCCCATTGATCTCGGCTATATGGTCTGACACTTTTGTGTGGAGCAGGACCTTGCACATTGCACACTTGTTTTTTTTTCTCCAAAGACAATTCCCCATATAATTGAGCCTCCATTCTGGGCTTCTTTTGAGGATTTATAGGACTTCTGGAGTCCACAAACGGATGCGTGCCTCCGTGCATGATGGATGTCAGGCTGAACTATCTCTCTGGCCTTGAGTCCATCCATCCTGGTGTTCAATACACCGATGGGCTGCAGGGAGTCCTGCAGGCGTACTTACATCACGAGTGCATGCTGCAGCCTTTTTTTTGGCATTCTAACATGTAAAAATCGGCTTGTTCTTGGTAGCCAGCAATGCAGCTAATCGGTTCTACCTCGTTATCACTTTAAAAATGCATTCAAAAACCGCCAACAATACTTAATTTATAATAACCAAGCTGTAGCAACATTGTTATTGTGAAAGCGAACATTAAAGGGGAACATTATCACAATTTCAGAAGGGTTAAAACCATTAAAAATCAGTTCCCAGTGGCTTATTATATTTTTCGAAGTTTTTTTCAAAATTTTACCCTTCACGCAATGTCCCTAAAAAAAGCTTCAAAGTGCCTGATTTTAACCATCGTTATATACACCCGTCCATTTTCCTGTGACGTCACATAGTGATGCCAACACAAACAAACATGGCGCATAGAACAGCAAGCTATAGCGACATTAGCTCAGATTCAGACTCGGATTTCAGCGGCTTAAGCGATTCAACAGATTACGCATGTATTGAAACGGATGGTTGTAGTGTGGAGGCAGGTAGCGAAAACGAAATTGAAGAAGAAACTGAAGCTATTGAGCCATATCGGTTTGAACCGTATGCAAGCAAAACCGACGAAAACGACACGACAGCCAGCGACACGGGAGAAAGCGAGGACGAATTCGGCGATCGCCTTCTAACCAACGATTGGTATGTGTTTGTTTGGCATTAAAGGAAACTAACAACTATGAACTAGGTTTACAGCATATGAAATACATTTGGCAACAACATGCACTTTGAGAGTGCAGACAGCCCAATTTTCATCAATTAATATATTCTGGAGACATACCCTCATCCGCTCTCCATCCAGGGGGTTTAGCTCGCTCGTCTGCGGGAACAGACTGCCGCCATTGCTTGCCGTGCTACCGAGGTCCTTTGTCCCTGAATTGCTCACACAGTCCGGCAGATTCAATGGGGGTCTGGCGGCAGATTTCTTTGACTTTATCGTTGGAAATGCATCTGCTTTGAGTGTCGCAGGATATCCACACATTCTTGCCATCTCTGTCGTAGCATAGCTTTCGTCGGTAAAGTGTGCGGAACAAACGTCCAATTTCTTGCCACTTTCGCATCTTTGGGCCACTGGTGCAACTTGAATCCGTCCCTGTTCGTGTTGTTACACCCTCCGACAACACACCGACGAGGCATGATGTCTCCAAGGTACGGAAAACAGTCGAAAAAACGGAAAATAACAGAGCTGATTTGACTCTGTGTTTGAGAAAATGGCGGATTGCTTCCCGATGTGACGTCATGTTGTGACGTCATCGCTCCGAGAGCGAATAATAGAAAGGCGCTTAATTCGCCAAAATTCACCCATTTAGAGTTCGGAAATCGGTTAAAAAAATATATGGTCTTTTTTCTGCAACATCAAGGTATATATTGACGCTTACATAGGTCTGGTGATAATGTTCCCCTTTAAGGAACTATTTTTCTAGCGTAGTAACTAAGGGTGTAACGGTACACAAAAATTTCGGTTCGGTACGTACCTCGGTTTAGAGGTCACGGTTCGGTTTATTTTCGGTACAGTAAAAAAACAACAAAATATACCTTTTCTGGTTATTTATTTATCAACATTTGTAAACAATGGCTTTATCCTTTTAACATTGCTTTAAAATAGCTCTGTGTGTGATGGATGTGAGCCACCACTAGGCTGATCAGTGCAACAGCAGGCAGTCATGAATGCTAAGCATAACAATAACATACATATACACACAGGGTCCATTGCCAGGGTTAATGCAGTCAACATTTATAAAATAAAAACTAAATAAGATGAGGCTCAGAATTGGTTTCTTAACAAAACCTTTCTACATATAAAATGCAACATTTCCACATATAAAGTGCAACATTAAACTGCTTCAAGTTGTTGCTCAGATTAAATAAAATGACAAAACTTTTCTTCTACATACAAAAAGTGCAACATTGAACAGTTTCAAGTCAACTCCGCCTCAGATGAACTTTTCTTCCCCCCCCCCAGCCTGTTTACACAACGTGCGGTGCGCTACTTAATATGTCCATGTGGAAACTCGTTCGGTGCACGTACTGTTACACCCTTAGTAGTAACACATCGGCATGCTTCGGTACGTCAGCATGAAACACATTGAGTGTGTAATGCACAACACAATGCGATAAGACACCAATCTGTACTGACTGAAAAACATGAACAATCATATTACAGTATCTGTAAAGTATTATTTCATGTTTTGTTTGTACACAGCTAGCCAGACAGCGTATGTACTGTACTTGTAATAACATGTAAGGCTGAAACGACGCGTCGACGTAGTCGACGTCATCGGTTACGTAAATACGTCGACGCCGTTTTTGTGCGTCGGCGCGTCGCATATTTACGTCACACTACTGTCATGGCGGAGCGCAAAGCAGACGATGCGAGCGAGGGGAAAAAAGCACGCCAAAAGTCGTCAAAAGTGTCGGAGTATTTCAATAAACGGCATAATAATGTTGTTGTATGCACACTGTGTCGAGCGGAAATGGCCTATCATAGCAGCACAACGGCTATGAACGAACATTTGAAAAGAAAACCCCCGACAGCGTTCTTGCCATCACCATCAACAAGTCAATCGTCCGCGTGCGTATACGTTGTCATTATTACACAAAAACATGAATGTGTCATTTGTATCTGCGTTGTAAATTCATAAACTAAAGCACCGTTTGCTCTGAGAGGCGCGTTTGGCGTGCCTGTTCAGTGTTTACAAAGACGCGCTCCTCTTTAACGCTGTGGAGAGGCGGCGGCGGCGAGCGAGCGGCGAGGCGGGGCGCGCCGAGAGCGACGCCGCAAGAGACAGGGGACGACGAGCGAGCGAGGAAGAGGAGCTGAAAAGCGAGGAAAGAAAGAGAAAAGAGTTGGAAGAGAAAAGACTTTGTGTAAAATTAAAAGATTGTAAACCTGGCAAAGCCGTCTGGCGTTCAGTCTGTCGGTCCTGAAAGAACCCCACGGCACAAGACGTGTCACAAACGCTAACGTTAATTAGTTGTGCAAATACCTTTTACAACATTAACAGTTACATATACTATGTACAAACCAACAATTAACTTTCACTTTAATCATACTATCATTGTTGTGTTATTAAGCAAAATAAGCAATACTTTTACTTTTGTTGAAATGTTTACACTGTACATTTTTTTGTATTGGATGTTTAGCTTTATTTTTGCACATTTTAGCAAATAAGCAATACTTTTACTTTTGTTGAAATGTTAACACTTGTTACAGAATATTTCCGTTTTGCACTTTTTTGTATTGGATGTTTATCTTTATTTTTGCACATTTTAAAGCAAAATAAGCAATACTTTTACTTTTTAAATGCTTATACTATTCCAGAATATTAAGATTTGCACTGGATGTTTACTTTTATATTTGCACATTAAAAAGCAAATAAGCTACTTTTAATTTTGTTAAGTTTTAAATGTTTACATTGTTACAGAATATTTTGTCATGTTGTTGTCAATGTTGACTGAGTGGCCATACTTTTTTTTTTGTAAATAAAAGCCATGCCTTTTGAAAAAACTGGCCTACATTTATTTTTTCCTCTTCATTTTAAATAAAAAAAATAATCGGTAAAAGGAAAAATAATCTATAGATTAATCGAAAAAATAATCTATAGATTAACCGATTAATCGGAAAAATAATCTATAGATTAATCGATAGAAAAATAATCGTTAGCTGCAGCCCTAATAACATGCATGATGTGCTGCGTGTATCATAATCAATATTAAAGTGACTCACACAATGGACAGTTGTGTGTTTGGTCCAGCTGGCCGAGGACATTTTTTTCCCGTTTATTTGGGTAAGCACTCCATTTACGTCAAAATAGCATGGCTTCAAATTCCACATTTATAGCGCCAAAGTCACTTTTACCTCTCTCTCTCCCCGCTTCCGTCTGCTCCAACGTTTTACCCTTCCTTCGTGCGGGCTTCCAGGAGCAGTAGTTCATCCTCTGTATATTCAGCTTCAAAAAGATAAGTTTGTGAATCCTTATTTGTCCAAAAATAGTTGTATTTTTTGTCTGTTACCGAGTCTGCCATGATTAGAACACACTCGCGTTTGTTTCCAGAAGTAAGAACACATTTGTTGCCAGAAGTCGGAAGTGCGCTGCAATGGAAACGGAAATAAATGCGCGGAGGAAGTCAGTTCTGTTGATTCTTATGACCAAAATACGGTAAATATTGAACGTATTACATATTGTTATGAACTTGTCTGGTACTACATTATATATATACTTGCAGTGTGTATATTGTACATATTACATATTATTATGAACTTTTCTGGTACTACATTACATATATACTTGCAGTGTGTATATAAAACGTTGATGGAGGGTTTTGAAGTTGCTTTAGAGGCTTTGCTATTAGCCGCATTTTACAAGCGGTTTTTAATCATCTTTAAAATAAAAAGACGTGTGTTCTTGTGTCTCATAATGATTGTGAACAATAGGCAAAGTTCCGGAAAAAGTTCAGTTCCCTTTTAAGTCCAAAAATGTATCTTTTCACAGCCATCAATTTATATTGATTCCTATGATAAATGGGATATTCAGGAGTCTTTCATGTTCCTTTCATTGGACAGTTTTTTGTTAGCAAGGAGCTGAAGGTTTATAATTAAGCACTTTTTGGGGTTGGCCGTAGCGTTGCTGCCGAGCCAGCCGTCCTCTTCCATATGCAAAATGTGTTTTGTGTTTGCAAAGGCCTGATTGATTGTGAATAAGGCATCCATTATTGATGAGACTGAACAAGGCTGCCTCTCGATCAGCTTCCTCTCTGCTCTCACAACGTTATTTTTTTTTTCTAATTATCATCTCGATCTTCGTTAGCAGAAGATGTGGCTGGAGTTACCCCTGTACTTCCTGTAATCCTGCACACCAAATCTGCTTTGCTGTAAGTCTCCTTACATCCGCTAGCTGGCTGTAACGGCACGACATTTGTTCCAGATCCACTTCTGGCAGAGGGACGCAGCTAAATTAAAAATCCAGTGTAGACTCCTTAATGAAAGTTTTCCGTTTTATTTTCCATCAAATATTGGTTAGTTCCTTTCCTCGAGCAGCAAAATGTCAGTTAAAGAGAGGGCAGTGTATGAAATAGGTGCAATTTTATACCAAGTTCAATGGTAGCTGGTTTTACATGACACACTAACGTCAACCAAGGCAGTGGCAGGAAATCTTCCATCTTCAACACTTGATTGTTTTTGTTTGACGACAACATTTTTTGTTCTGAGTGGGATATTTCAGACTTGGCTTATTTCAGTCAAAGCATTTAGATACCTGTCTTTAGTAGCGCTGTCAAAGGTAATGCATTACCGCATGTGATTAATAAAAAAATATTGTGTTATCATTAGGGGTGTAATGGTACACAAAAATTTTGGTTCGGTACGTATCTCGGTTTAGACGTCACGGTTCGTTTCATTTTCGGTACAGTAAGAAAACAACAAAATATACATTTTTTTGGTTATTTATTTACCAAATTTGCAAAATCTTCCACCAAAAATATTTTTCTTAGTGGAATATTTGATGTGAAGTAATCGGAAATTTGGATAGGTCAATAATTCATAATAACATTGATTTTGATTCAATATTATGTTTTGAGCAATGACAGTTTGAAAGAAAAAAAAAACAGCTTTGTTTTATTAGTCAACATTGCAACTTTTTCTAGATTACATTTAACCTTTAAGCTTTTTTATTTCACTTTTGTTATGTTTTTGTTGGTTGTGCCATGGGCCTTTAAAACATTAGCTGTGGGCCGCAAATGGCCTCCGGGGCACACTTTCGACACCCCTGCTATAGATAATAAAAAATTAAATCTGATAAATCTATGGATAAAAAGCAGAGCCTGGAGACGCATGCGCGTTTATCATAACTCTCTCGCTCTCTCTGTCTCTGCCCCTCCCTCACCAATGCTGCTGCACACACCTCCACAATTTGTTTTGTTTTTAACCCCTTCTTAAAGGGGAACATTATCACCAGACCTATGTAAGCGTCAATATATACCTTGATGTTGCAGAAAAAAGACCATATATTTTTTTAACCGATTTCCGAACTCTAAATGGGTGAATTTTGGCGAATTAAACGCCTTTCTATTATTCGCTCTCGGAGCGATGACGTCACATCGGGAAGCAATCCGCCATTTTCTCAAACACATTACAAACACCGAATCAAATCAGCTGTTATTTTCCGTTTTTTCGACTGTACCTTGGAGACATCATGCCTCGTCGGTGTGTTGTCGGAGGGTGTAACAACACGAATAGGGACGGATTCAAGTTGCACCAGTGGCCCAAAGATGCGAAAGTGGCAAGAAATTGGATGAAATTTGTTCAAAATACGAGGCTGTGGGGAAAGCCGACGAAAATGGTCAGTCGTTTGTTCCGCACACTTTACCGACGAAAGCTATGCTACGACAGAGATGGCAAGAATGTGTGGATATCCTGCAACACTCAAAGCAGATGCATTTCCAACCATAAAGTCAAAGAAATCTGCCGCCAGACCCCCATTGAATCTGCCGGAGTGTGTGAGCTAAGGACCTCGGTAGCACGGCAAGCAATGGCGGCAGTTTGTTCCCGCAGACGAGCGAGCTAAACCCCCTGGATGTCTTGGCTCACACCGCTTCTACCGTCCCTTATGCCACCGAAGATGATCAAGAGAAGAATATCGACCCTAGCTTCCCTGGCCTGCTGACATCAACTCCAAAACTGGACAGATCAGCTTTCAGGAAAAGAGAGCGGATGAGGGTATGTCTACAGAATATATTAATTGATGAAAACTTTATTCATTACTTGCGGTTTTACGTAAATTATTATACATAAACTGTGTTTACCAATAATTTAGCTTAAAAACATTACAACACTTAAAAACAAACACATACCAATCGTTGGTTAGAAGGCGATCGCCGAATTCGTCCTCGCTTTCTCCCGTGTCGCTGGCTATCGTGTCGTTTTCGTCGGTTTCGCTTGCATACGGTTCAAACCGATATGGCTCAATAGCTTCAGTTTCTTCTTCAATTTCGCTTAAGCCGCTGAAATCCGAGTCTGAATCCGAGCTAATGTCGCTACCTTGCTGTTCTATCCGCCATGTTTGTTTGTATTGGCATCACTATGTGACGTCACAGGAAAATGGACGGGTGTATATAAAGATGGTTAAAATCAGGCACTTTGAAGCTTTTTTTAGGGATATTGCGTGATGGGTAGAATTTTGAAAAAAACTTCAAAAAATAAAATAAGCCACTGGGAACTGATTTTTAATGGTTTTAACCCTTCTGAAATTGTGATAATGTTCCCCTTTAACCTTGAACGTACATTGAAAATACACGCAACCCTAACTCAAAATGCCGGACATTTGAGGCATTTAAGAAACTCCGCCCGGACAGCTCCGTAAAAGAGGACATGTCCGGTGAAAAGAGGACGTATGGTCAGTCTATCGTAGCCCTGTCGTTGCTAGCATGCCGTGTGTTGTGCCTCGGTGTGCATTGTTTACACAACGTGCGGTATGCTACTTAATATGTCCATGTGGAAACTCGTTCGGTACACCTCCGAACCGAACCGAAACCCCCGTACCCAAACGGTTCAATACAAATACACGTACCGTTACACCCCTAGTTATCATGAATGAATGAAAATTAATCACATCCGGTTTAAGGCTTGATCCGGAAAACGTGCGCATTGTTACACGGTCTATGATCGCAATGAGAGGCGGCCAATTTCGCTTCAAAACAGAACTTTAGATACAACTGAGGTAACTTGTTATTGCAGCAACAAACGTTCTTATCATCGGTTCACATCAAGTTTAAAATACCATCTTAAAACGAAACCTGTACTCGAGGACAACAATCGGAGAATGACAAACACACACAGGCTGAGTTTACCTGCATCAATGTTGTCAATAAAAGTACCACAGATAAGTTAAACATGAATGCCTTTGCTAAATGGACAGGAAGCACATGTGGGCCGCGTAACATCTGTAAAGACCAAGTCTTGCATGAAGATGTCATTTATATCACCACAGGTGATCTGTCGCACAATACCTTGGAGAGGGACAATTACTGCAAGGATAAACAAACAAGAGCATCAAATTGCAACTACTGGCTGAATGTAAAATGTATTTTGCTTACTGGAGAACATTGGACATCTGTAGGTAATCACACAAGCTGCGGTTGCATTGTACCAAAAGAAGAGATCAGTATTGTCATCCGAAAAGGTAAATAAGCTTGATTGTTTAAACAACTGGTTAAAGGAAGAGTAAATGGTGCACTATGTTAAGTTGTTTGTGTTTACTAAATTATCTTTCATTGTACATCTGTATTTTATTTGTTATATTATTGCAAATCATTTCAAAATGTGCACTTAGTTCTTACTATACTTACTGTCACCAAGTTTTGAGCAAACCAATGACTTGCAGTTCCGTAAGACATTTAAATAACGTTCCTGTACGACATTCTGACTACAAAAGTGCATTTGTATCCAAATATTGGAGTATTTTCTTAAGCAAATTTTAGTTATGCAAGAAAACAATAACCTGTGATTAATCATGATTAATCACGGTTCAAAAGTGTGATTTTTTCAGATTAAAAAAATTAATCACTTAACAGCCCGAGTATTTAGCAATTAACAGGTCCCGCATTAGGTTGTGGGTTTTACTACTTGGTAGCAACTGCGGAGGGCACAGTTTTTTACCATCCGGATTCAGGCTTGGCAAGGATCTGCTCGTTTTAAATCTATTATATTGTAAAATGTAGGTTTAAGGGTAGTTTTCGCTCACCTTTCTTCATGGCAGCTTTTTTTTTAGCAGCAGGCATCTTCGTAGGCTTTCATAACACGCTCGTTGCAATGTTGACCTTTTAGGCGGCTGATGAGGTTTGATGTGTTGAACCTCTGCATAATATTGTATCCTTATTAAAGGGGAACATTATCACAATTTCAGAAGGGTTAAAACCATTAAAAATCAGTTCCCAGTGGCTTATTTTATTTTTCGAAGTTTTTAAATTTTTTTTACCGATCACGCAATATCCCAAAAAAAGCTTCAAAGTGCCTGATTTTAACCATCGTTATATACACCCGTCCATTTTCCTGTGACGTCACACAGTGATGCCAATACAAACAAACATTGCGGAAAGAACAGCAAGCTATAGCGACATTAGCTCGGATTCAGACTCGGATTTCAGCGGCTTAAGCGATTCAACAGATTACGCATGTATTGAAACGGATGGTTGTAGTGTGGAGGCAGGTAGCGAAAACGAAATTGAAGAAGAAACTGAAGCTATTGAGCCATATCGGTTTGAACCGTATGCAAGCGAAACCGACGAGAACGACACGACAGCCAGCGACACGGGAGAAAGCGAGGACGAATTCGGCGATCGCCTTCTAACCAACGATTGGTATGTGTTTGTTTGGCATTAAAGGAAACTAACAACTATGAACTAGGTTTACAGCATATGAAATACATTTGGCAACAACATGCACTTTGAGAGTGCAGACATCCCATTTCAGGCGTGCTAAGAACATATATTTTTCCACGATTTCAGCACTCAGGTTAACCATACCTAAATAGACACAAAATACTGCATTACACAAGACTAATGTACTCGAATGATTGAAAAAAATAAATGTTTTTAAGCTAAATTATTGGTAAACACAGTTTATGTATAATCATTTACGTAAAACCGCGAGTAATGAATAAAGTTTTCATCAATTAATATATTCTGTAGACATACCCTCATCCACTCTCTTTTCCTGAAAGCTGATCTGTCCAGTTTTGGAGTTGATGTTAGCAGGCCAGGGAAGCTAGGGTTGATATTGTTCTCGTGATCATCTTCGGTTCATTCTTGCCATCTCTGTCGTAGCATAGCTTTCGTCGGTAAAGTGTGCGGAACAAACGACTGACCATTTCGTCGGCTTTCCCCACAGCCTCGTATTTTGAACAAATTTCGTCCAATTTCTTGCCACTGGTGCAACTTGAATCCGTCCCTGTTCGTGTTGTTACACCCTCCGACAACACACCGACGAAAGTGAGAAAATGGCGGATTGCTTCCCGATGTGACGTCACAGCGTGACGTCATCGCTCCGAGAGCGAATAATAGAAAGGCGTTTAATTCGCCAAAATTCACCCATTTAGAGTTTGGAAATCGGTTAAAAAAATATATGGTCTTTTTTCTGCAACATCAAGGTATATATTGACGCTTACATCGGTCTTTTTTTATAATGTTCCCCTTTAACATCAAATAAAACAAAAAAAGAAATATAGATCATCTTACAAAAAATAATAACTTTATTAACATTGTTTTTTAGTCTGTAACAGAAAATATTCTAAGTGCTTCAATTTTGCCTAATTTTATAAAAAAATCCTTATACAAACGTAACATTTTTTGATCGACTTAAACCATTTGATACTAATAAATGAACTCAATAAATAATAATACATTCAAATCGATCTGCCACATTAACTCAGGAGCACAATATAGAAAACATTTTAGCCTACAAAACCAAAATGGATAAAACAATTTCTGCTTTTTAATTAATTTTTTTAATCAAAATGAGGAAGTCAGTATTAATGGCTACAATGAGCACGTTTTGTAGTGCACAGCTTTTCAAAGCAGGCTTTGAAGCATAATACTAATAAAGCCGGGTTTCACACTGCGCCCCCGCAAGGGGGGGAGCCCATCCCACTATTTGAGAAGAACTGGTTTACAGCGAGCTCGGGGAAGTTTACGACAGGCCGTTTACAGCAATTTTTTGTTATCAGGTTTATCGGGTTGACGTCATTCCTCAAAACGGCTCGATAATTATCCGTCCGATTTTTATTGTGCAACCTTAGTTGTTACTCTTGGCTTGTGTGCTTGAATGTGACGACTCCCTCGTCGTGAGCCTCTGGGCTTCTTTCTGTTTTTTTCTGAGTGAAGTGTAGTTGAGGTACTGCGTTACATGCCATTGTGTTCTACAAGGTGTCACACTGTCACTACAAGGAACAGGACACCCACGCTTAGTGACGGACGCTGAAATTCAACCCCTGTTATTGTAAACGACTTGCTTGGCTTGTCGTTCCGCATGTGGAACGAAGAAGCGCTGTTGATTTTAGTTTGAAATCTATGTCAAACGCTAAGTCGCTCCCACGGGCTAATTCCGTGTCTCCTCCGTCTCCTTGCTGCTCTTAAAATACCCCAGCCCTCTCTGAGGTAGGTCTGCCACGCCGTAAGCCAGATGACATAAGTGACTCTTTGCCCACTTTGTGTGTTGTTGTCATTTGTAGTACAACGCAGGCCACAACATTAGGTATACCGACAAGATGGAACCTAATCTAGAGCAGTGTTTTTCAACCACTGTGCTGCGGCACACTCGTGTGCCGTGAGATACAGTCCGGTGTGCCGTGGGAGATTATCTAATTTCACCTATTTGGGTTAAAAATAGGGATGTCCGATAATGGCTTTTTGCCGATATCCGATATTGTCCAACTCTTTAATTACCGATACCGATATCAACCGATACCGATATCAACCGATATATACAGTCGTGGAATTAACAAATTATTATGCCTAATTTGGAGAACCGGGTATGGTGAAGATAAGGTACTTTTAAAAAAAATTAATAAAATAAGATAAATAAATTAAAAACATTTTCTTGAATAAAAAAGAAAGTAAAACAATATAAAAACAGTTACCGTATTTTTCGGAGCATAAGTCGCACCGGAGTATAAGTCGCACCTGCCAAAAATGCATAATAAAGAAGGAAAAAAACATATATAAGTCGCACTGGAGCCCGGCCAAACTATTAAAAAAAAAAACTGCGACTTATAGTCCGAAAAATATGGTACATAGAAATTAGTAATTAATGAAAATGAGTAAAATTAACTGTTAAAGGTTAGTACTATTAGTGGACCAGCAGCACGCACAATCATGTGTGCTTACGGACTGTATCCCTTGCAGACTGTATTGATATATATTGATATATAATGTAGGAACCAGAATATTAATAACAGAAAGAAACAACCCTTTTGTGTGAATGAGTGGGGGAGGAAGGTTTTTTGGGTTGGTGCACTAATTGTAAGTGTATCTTGTGTTTTTTATTTTGATTTAATAAAAAAAAAAAAAAAAAAAAAAAAACGATACCGATAATAAAAACACTGATACCGATAATTTCCGATATGACATTTTAACGCATTTATCGGCCGGCCGATATTATCGGACATCTCTAGTTAAAAATATTTTTTGCAAACCAGTAATTATAGTCTGCAAATGATGTGTTGTTGTTGAGTGTCGGTGCTGTCTAGAGCGCGGCAGAGTAACCATGTAATACTCTTCCATATCAGTGGGTGGCAGCAGGTAGCTAATTGCTTTGTAGATGTCAGAAACAGCGGGAGGCAGGGTGCAGGTAAAAATGTGTCTAATGCTTAAACAGCAAAAATAAACAAAATAAATAAATAAATAATAATAATAATAATAATAAACTCGATAATTTCTTATCAAACATCATCCCTACTCAAAAGTAATAATGGGAAACATGTTTTCAGGGAAACCTGCTTTTGAAATGAGACTTAGTCCCCTCACTCTATCTTGGACACATAAGAGATAAAAACCGTAGACTTTGTGCAATTTGAATGGAGGATAGTGGACCTCAATAGACTTTGTTTGCATTCTGAAAGACTTCACCGGTCTAAAAACAGACTCCCTTGAGGAGATTTAGACAAGTTTGGCTTCAACAATGGCGGCAACTCACTCAAATCTCTTGACAATTGGACATGGTCAAATTGGATCAATTCCACCAATTGTACTTATCTTTTAAGGTAGCCAGCGTTTGGAATAGAGTACAGTTTGTCTCGATATGATTCCTTCATCCATTTGAATCCAGTGCCTAGCTCTCTCTCACAGTTCTGCCGGTACAGTACAGCCATGTAAACAAACGCTTTGGCCTGCATTTGTACCATTTCAAGCCCTATTCTAGTTAGGGCAGACCTTTGGTATTGGATATCAGTGTATCTTGGTGTAGTGCATGTCCTTGTATCTGACAGCTAACAAGGAGAAGTAGTTTAGTCTGTGAGGGTCGCATCATTGTGTTTCACTGCTGCTTTGCAACCGCAGAATCATTGAGTTGTCGAAGTATTCCACTTTTCCAGGCACGCATCAGCCGGTGATTGGATGGTCATTATCGCTGGTCTCGATACCTCAGTGGTGTGCTCTGGTTAACAATTAGTAACAGAGGAACCATTTTAGAGGTGCACTTTGTTAAAAATGAAGATGTGTTGCTCCACGGGGAACAATACAATAAAGATGGCTGCTGATGAAGCTGCTCGGCGATCAATCGTTGGCTCGGTATCCCCACCACCATCATCATCATTGCCCCCTCGATGAATTCCATGTGAAGTATCTTTGTTGAAAAATACATGATTATTACCGCAGCCTATCCCAGCTGTAATCTGTGATATTTCTACCTGAATAAGTGCTTCTGATATTCTGTACGTTACGTGTTGTACAAGTTAGTGGTCTTCTTATTGCTGCATGACAATGTTTTAACCTTCTCTATGTATTAATAAAATGTAATATTCAGCCTGCTAATCATTCTGTAATTGAGGACTCGACCAGAAAATGTTATAAAAGTATTTACCGTATTTTTCGGACTATAAGTCGCAGTTTTTTTCATTGTGTGCGATTTATATATGTTTTTTTCCTTCTTTGTTATGCATTTTCGGCAGGTGCGACTTATACTCCGGTGCGACTTATACTCCGAAAAATACGGTACACAATATTTCAGCCAGCCAGAAAATCCCCCCCCCCCCGGCCCCCATATTCCTACACTGATGTACTAGCATTTCTTTGGGTGCAAATTTACACAGAATAACATCTCTGACAAAGCATGATCGTAACGTAAGAGATTTTTATTTTGTTAATGTAGTTAAATCGGTTGTTTAGTGTAGCACTTTTATTTTGAAGCCGGAAAAGTGTGTGATTTTGGTTTGAGAAAGTGCCTTGACATGTTTTAAAGTCAGATCAACTGTTTGCAATGAAACATTTTTTATAGTTAACGCATTGTTATCGCATTCACTTTGACAGCTCTAATATAAACACAATGCCTTTATAAGGCCTACTGTAACACTCAATTAAACTCAGAGAACATCCCTAAACTGTGCTAGCACTGTCGCTAACACATGTGTAGGGATGGGCGATATGGATCCAAACTCATATCCCGATATAGTTTGGCTAACAAACTAACCCAAAAATGGAAATATCCGTGCCTTGATTTAAAATTTTCGGTACTGATGGTAATCCCAAATACATAAGAACGAGTACCTACAAGTAAGAAAAGTAGGTGTTGCATAGTAGGATCCCAACTTAAGACATACTTGCCAACCTTGAGACCTCCGATTTCGGGAGGTGGGGGGTGGGGGTGGCGGGGGGCGTCCTCGGGGTGGGGCGGGGGGCGTGGTTGGGGGCGTGGTTAAGAGGGGAGGAGTATATTTACAGCTAGAATTCCCCAAGTCAAGTATTTCATATATATATATATATATATATATATATATATATATATATATATATATATATATAAGAAATACTTGACTACTTGACTTTCAGTGAATTCTAGCTATATATATATATATATATATATATATATATATATATATATATATATTTATTTATTTATTTATTTTATTATATATATATATACACATATAAAAGAAATACTTGAATTTCAGTGTTCATTTATTTACACATATACACACACATAACACTCATCTACTCATTGTTGAGTTAAGGGTTGAATTGTCCATCCTTGTTCTATTGTTCTATTCTCTGTCACTATTTTTCTAACCATGCTGAACACCCTCTCTGATGATGCATTCTGCTTCGTCTCCTTGTTGTGTGCGCAGTTGTGCACTGCACTCTCTAAAAGCCCTAGATGTTAATGTCACATATGCATGTACAGTTGATGGCAGTATTGTCCTGTTTAAAGAGTGTCACAACATTGCTGTTTACGGCAGACAAACTGCTTTACGGTAGACGAAAACGTGACTGCTGTTGTTGTGTGTTGTTGCCGTGCTGGGAGGACGTTAATGAAACTGCTTAACAATAAACCTGGAGGGGGCGTGGCCTCCAGCTCCGCCTGAATTTCGGGAGATTTTCGGGAGAAAATTTGTCCCGGGAGGTTTTCGTGGGAGGCGCTGAATTTCGGGAGTCAAGTATGACTTAAGAGGTGTTTGAAAAAGCATTGACAATAATATAAGAAGAGTCAAATATAATCTCCAATCTTCTTCGAAAAAACAAAAATAAACAAAATATGAAATAATGTGCTGTGGTTTAACATGAAAATAATTTACCTTTAACAATGGTGTTTTTATAGGTAAACATTATTATAGGACATACACACAATGATGTTGGCCAGAAACACCGTGTCAATTGCTTCATGATACTGTGTGACAGGCTGTGTTCTGAATTAGTATTTTAAAAAGTCATCCTAGTTACTCGTTACTTAACCAAAAAGTAATTGAATTACTAATAGAATTACCGTATTTTTTGGACTATAAGTCGCAGTTTTTTTCATAGTTTGGCCTGGGGTGCGACTTATACTCAGGAGCGACTTATGTGTGAAATTATTAACACATTACCGTAAAATATCAAATAATATTATTTAGCTCATTCACGTAAGAGACTAGACGTATAAGATTTCATGGGATTTAGCGATTAGGAGTGACAGATTGTTTGGTAAATGTATAGCATGTTCTATATGTTATAGTTATTTGAATGACTCTTACCATAATATGTTACGTTAACATACCAGGCACGTTCTCGGTTGGTTATTTATGCCTCATATAACGTACACTTATTCAGCCTGTTGTTCACTATTCTTTATTTATTTGAAATTGCCTTTCAAATGTCTATTCTTGGTGTTGGGTTTTATCAAATAAATTTCCCCCAAAAATGCGACTTATATATGTTTTTTTCTTTCTTTATTATGCATTTTCGGCAGGTGCGACTTATACTCCGAAAAATACGGTACTCTTTAATAAGTGTAATTAATACTAGGTACAATAATTACTTAAAAAAAACTTTAAATATCTGGCGTAATGCAGTTGGGATTAGTATCCTATCAGCATCCCCGCGACCCCGAAGGGAATAAGCGGTAGGAAATGGATGGATGGATGGATAGAGCAATGTGTACGCCTGTGTGTGTCTGTGCCTTTAAAAAATGGTGCCTGTTTGCAACTGACATGTGACGTCAGCGAGTCCAAGCAGGTATTTTCTTAAGACTGAGCTCTTTTGTTAGCTCAGCAGGCTAGCAGCAGCAGCAGCAGTTTGAATCTTTTGAATCTTTCGCTGGTTTGTGTTACCTCTGCTTAATAAATGGACTGTGATGGAATGTGCTTCCATGGCTGTATGTTCTTGTCAACAAACGGGGTATTGTTTGGATGACAAGTTTGTCACTTCTTGTTCAATTTTCCTTTCGTCCCTCGTAGCGCAGTGCAGTTTGTGTCGAGTTTTATGGTGGTGAAGAAAATGTTGTCTTTTACTGACCAGTTCCTCCAACGAAGACCTTGTTTTCCTTGGAAGACTTAGGAGCTCACATGCAGCTGTAAGCACGCACAGAGTCATCAATGACACTTCCGCATCAATCACTTGTACATTTGGTTATGGTTATGGTTTAAATTTAATTCAAACATGCTACACAGATGGTCGAAAATTTTTATCTAGTTTAAAGAAAGTTGGATGGATTGATTTATTTTAGGGGCAAATCACTAATCCATCCATCCATTTTCTACCGCTTGTCCCTTTCGGGGTCGCGGGGGTTGCTGTAGCCTATCTCTAATTAAAGGGTAAAATCTGTATTCGCCCTTGTGCTACTTTTAAACATTTTTTAATACTCGCACAACCTATTTTTTGGCGCAAATGCAACTGAAATGCTGTGCAAACCGATTTATGCTGAACTTTGTTTTGGACATATATCAATATCAAATCGCGACTAGGGATGTATCGATATGAAAGTGTCATATCATGGTTAATGTCACCAAAATAATCACAGTTATCATTATTATCACAATATTGTTGTATCTGCCCAAAAAGTACTCATAAACACATATATTCAAGTTGAATAAAAAAAAAAAAAATACAATACAAGTTTAGATTGGGGTAATGTCGTCAGTAAATGAGCAGTGTCACAGGTCGGTGGCTTTATCAAAGTGTTATCGATCTTGGTTTTACGATATTGTTAATTTAAAACCGTTATACTAACTGTGGGAAGTTTTTCCGCTTTCTATCATTTTACGGTTTATCGTTACATCCCTAAATGGGTTTAGGGACACTCTTAATCAATACTCATGCCATTATCAATAACCTGTTCTTTTCATCTCTCCTCAGGGAAATGAAGCAAGTTTCCCCCTGGAGATGTGCTCGCATTGTAAGTATTTGCTTTTTAAAAGTCTAAAGGGCAACAAATAAAGGAATTACTTGGTGAACCACCTGCTGATAATCTAAGTTTGCTGTCGAGCCATCAGACTTTTAATTTGTCTTCAAGTTCTGGTGTAGCTGGCACATTTGACACACGGTGGGTACGCTGTTGAGAAGCAGGGCTAAAAATGGACCCACCAGAGGCTGCGTCCATTTTTAATGAGCACCGGGGACGACAATCACGATGAAAAGATGACCTCGGTGCAATCACCCGATTCATGAGTCCGACACCTGGGCTTTGAAGTTGATCATTTCTATTAAGGCGCCCGACTAATGAGTACAACTCTCTTATGCTCTGAGCTCGATAGCAAGACGATCCGATTCCACTCTAGTCCTCCAGGTGGCGGTGAAGAACATTGTTTGCCAATTGCCAATCAAATCAGTTGCGGGCATTAGCTTCTTTTACAGAGATCCTGCAGAACAGTAGATTTTAGTAACAGTAGCTGGAGCTATAGCTGCCTTAACCTCTTAAAGGGGAACATTATCACAATTTCAGAATGGTTAAAACCATTAAAAATCAGTTCCCAGTGGCTTATTTTATTTTTCGAAGTTTTTTTCAAAATTGTACCCATCACGCAATATCCCTAAAAAAAAGCTTGAAAGGGCCTGATTTTAACCATCGTTATATACACCCGTCCATTTTCCTGTGACGTCACATAGTGATGCCAATACAAACAAACATGGCGGATAGAACAGCAAGGTATAGCGACATTAGCTCGGATTCAGCGGCTTAAGCGATTCAACAGATTACGCATGTATTGAAACGGATGGTTGTAGTGTGGAGGCAGGTAGCGAAAACGAAATTGAAGAAGAAACTGAAGCTATTGAGCCATATCGGTTTGAACCGTATGCAAGCAAAACCGACGAAAACGACACGACAGCCAGCGACACGGGAGAAAGCGAGGACGAATTCGGCGATCGCCTTTTAACCAACGATTGGTATGTGTTTGTTTGGCATTAAAGGAAACTAACAACTATGAACTACGTTTACAGCATATGAAATACATTTGGCAACAACATGCACTTTGAGAGTGCAGACAGCCCATTTCAGGCGCGCTAAGAACATATATTTTTCCACGATTGCAGCACTCAGGTTAACCATACCTAAATAGACACAAACTACTGCATTACACAAGACTACCCGAATGTACTCGAATGATTGAAAAAAATAAATGTTTTTAAGCTAAATTATTGGTAAATACAGTTTATGTATAATAATTTACGTAAAATCGCGAGTAATGAATAAAGTTTCATCAATTAATATATTCTGTAGACATACCCTCATCCGCTCTCTTTTCCTGAAAGCTGATCCGTCCAGTTTTGGAGTTGATGTCAGCATCTGCTTTGAGTGTCGCAGGATATCCACACATTCTTGCCATCTCTGTCGTAGCATAGGTTTCGTCGGTAAAGTGTGCGGAACAAACGACTGACCATTTCGTCGGCTTTCCCCACAGCCTCGTATTTTGAACAAATTTTGACCAATTTCTTGCCACTTTCGCATCTTTGGGACACTGGTGCAACTTGAATCCGTCCCTGTTCATGTTGTTACACCCTCCGACAACACACCGACGAAAGTGAGAAAATGGCGGATTGCTTCCTGATGTGACGTCACAACGTGACGTCATCGCTCCGAGAGCGAATAATAGAAAGGCGTTTAATTCGCCAAAATTCACCCATTTAGAGTTCGGAAATCGGTTAAAAAAATATGTGGTCTTTTTTTTGCAACATCAAGGTATATATTGACGCTTACATAGGTCTGGTGATAATGTTCCCCTTTAAGGCTCAAGCTGTTTGTTTACATGCTTTTTTATTTCTCTTTGCTATTTGGGCTTATTGGACCCTAATTAGAATAAAAACTAAGAATCATCTTTTTATATGATGTACTGAGTCCATAAGTAACAAACGTGTACTTCATGTTTAGTGACATGCTAATTCTTATTTTTTTTCCAAATTCCATTGTATGTTATACTCTTCTGACACCACCAGATGGCAGTATAAGTGTCCACATAAGCACATAAGACCCTAATTCAGTAGTGTACACAATTTTGGAAATAAGAGCTAAAAGGTGCTGTCCACGCATGTGGCCAGCTAAGCCTTTAGAGGTTAAAAGGGGGTCTTGCCATTTTAGTATGTATAGTTACTAGGGTTGTACGGTATACCGGTATTAGTATAGTACCGCGATACTAATGAATCATATTCGGTACTATACCGCCTCTAAAATGTACCGGTTGATAATTCATGTCATTTCCAAAACAGAAAATGAGCATATATTAATGCAGTATGAAGAAGAATGTTTTAATGTAGACACATAGAATCATCATACTGGTGTGATGTTAATTCAAGGCTAAGGCAAAAATATCAAGATATATATCGTGTATCGTGACATGGCCTGAAAATTATTGAGATATTAATAAAAGGTCATATCGCCCAGCCCTACTATGAAGAGAAAACTACGTGGTTCAGCCATTCATTAGCTGTAATCTGTTGCAGTGTGCCAAAGAGATACATTCTCTTAAAGAGACAGTTGTGTTCTCGTCTGTCCTATATTTTGTGTCGTGCTTCATTTCAAGCCATTATGTTCTTGTTGTGTTTGACCCACATCGTGAGTGGCTGCTATCAAATAATGGATTAGACAGCCGTTTTTTTTTTTTTCTTCTGGTGGCTTCTATCCCGTCAATGCATCAGAGTGACACTATCCTCTGTTTCGCTGAGCCTGGGTCATGTTTAATGGCCCACTTGCGGGAGCTTGCATTATTAGACCCACAAACCCCGCCCACACGCACAGTTTGGGTGGGGTACTTTACCCGATAGTAGGCGTAGGCCCTTCAGTTTAGCCACTGTTTCACCACTGTATGGAGCAGCCTGCAGGGGTGACTGGTTCGGACTTCCTCGTTGCTAAGGGATTTCCCTGAGGGAGGGAGCCTCTGTCAGCAGTGACAGCTGAGATGGTGAGGGTTTGTCGGGGGTTTTCTAATGACTGCGTTGCTATAAATAACATGGAGCATGCAGGCCGAGCTGTGCATTATGAAAGCAGGACGTGGCCGCCCTCTCCTCTACAGGGTCTCCTTTTTTTAGTCCTGGGACTGACCTGGTTTCCTGAAGAACACGGAGAAATACTTCTTCCACTGGCACACTTCGCAGCATGGTGTAAAAACGTTTATACTGCGATTACTACCACATTTATGCTCGCCTCTCTCATACACATCTGTAAGGACTCCGGTTGGTCCAGAATGCTGCTGCTCGAATGCAGACTAGTACTCGGAGAACGGATCAAACTTCTCCTGTATAGTTTCACTGCCCTGGCTCCCTGAAGCCTGATTTCTTGTCTTAGCCAGACATTTTAGACCAGGGGTGTCAAACTCATTTTAGATCGGGGGGCCACATGGAGAAAAATCTACTCCCAAGTAGGCCGTACTGGTAAAATCACGGCACGATAACTTAAAAATAAAGACAACTTCAGACTGTTTTCTTTGTTTGAAAATAGAACAAGCACAAATGTACAAATCCTAATGTTGTTGGGGTTTTTTTACACTTACATGTTGTGGGTAATAATGTATTTGTCGTTATTTTTATTTTCAGTCAACTCATTGGTGTTCATTTTCAATCTATCAAGATAAACATTTTTTTTATCAAAATCAAATTACAGGATGTTATTTATGTAGTTTGATCATTTTCCTCGACTGATCTACTAATATGTGGTTTATTTTGTACATATATAGCATCATCTTCAAAGATACAAATAATTACTATTGCGACGAGAGATGTCCGATAATGGCTTTTTTGACGATATCCGATATCGTCCAACTCTTGATTATCGATTCCGATATCAACCGATACCGATATATACAGTCGTGGAATTAACACATTATTATGCCTAATTTTGTTGTGATGCCCCGCTGGATGCATTAAACAATGTAACAAGGTTTTCCAAAATAAATCAACTCAAGTTATGGAAAAAAATGCCAACATGGCACTGCCATATTTATTATTGAAGTCACAAAGTGCATTCTTTTTTTTAACATGCCTCAAAACAGCAGCTTGGAATTTGGGACATGCTCTCCCTGAGAGAGTATGAGGAGGTTGAGGTGGGCAGGGTTGTGGGGGCCGGGGTTGAGGTGGGGTGTTGGGGGCAACGGGGAGTGTATATTGTAGCGTCCCGGAAGAGTTAGTGCTGCAAGGGGTTCTGGGTATTTGTTCTGTTGTGTTTATGTTGTGTTACGGTGTGGATTGTTCTCCCGAAATGTGTTTGTCATTCTTGTTTGGTGTGGGTTCACAGTGTGGCGCATATTTGTAACAGTGTTAAAGTTGTTTATACGGCCACCCTCAGTGTGACCTGTATGGCTGTTGACCAAGTATACATCGCATTCACTTGTGTGTGTGAAAAGCCGTAGATATTATGTGACTGGGCCGGTACACAGCGGCGTTTTAAAAAGTCATAAATTTTACTTTTTGATACCGATAATTTTGAAACCGATACCGATAATTTCCGATATTACATTTTAAAGCATTTATCGGCCGATAATATCGGCAGTCCGATATTATCGGACATCCCTAATTGCGACATCCAGTGGACACATTTAGAACAGCTATTTCATTCATTCCAAAATTTTGTTCGCGGGCCTGATCCGTACGTTTGACACCCTTGTTTTAGACAATCGTGTGCTTCCAAGTAGGGCTGGTGGCTATCAATCAATCAATCAATCAATCAATCAATCAATCAATGTTTATTTATATAGCCCTAAATCACAAGTGTCTCAAAGGGCTGCACAAGCCACAACGACATCCTCGGTACAAAGCCCACATAAGGGCAAGGAAAAACTCACCCCAGTGGGACGTCGATGTGAATGACTATGAGAAACCTTGGAGAGGACCGCATATGTGGGTAACCCCCTCCCCTCTAGGGGAGACCGAAAGCAATGGATGTCGAGTGGGTCTGACATAATATTGTGAGAGTCCAGTCCATAGTGGATCCAACATAATAGTAAGAGTCCAGTCCATAGTGGGGCCAGCAGGACACCATCCCGAGCGGAGACGGGTCAGCAGCGCAGAGATGTTCCCAGCTATAAAAGGTGCCTATAAATGTACCGAATTCTGTACCCATCCCTAGTAACTACCCAGCTGTTGGCGGGAAACTTACTCATGTTTAGGTATGGGTAACTTTCACGTTTGCATCGGCACAGTAATAATTCCAGGTACAGAGGAATCAGAATCAGTAATCAACTCTACCAATTTTCGGTACTTTTGTGCGTTCATGTAATAATAAAACTTAATTTGTTTAATTATCATATCTATTTTTAAATCAACATTTAACATGTAATGGTAACTGTGCTGTACAGTTGTTATATCCTGTTTCCTTATACTTCCGAATCTCATTTGCAAGTATGCATTTTTTTCAGTCTGTCATAAGTCTGTGTCCGTAGGCCGGAAGTAGTCTTTGCCATTAGGCTAAATGTGCTGGTCTAGTCTTTTGTTAATCCCTAGAAAGTATTCATATTGTAAGTATTATACATATTACAAACCAGCTGTTTGTAATAAGTATAATATGTAACGTGCATCTTGGTTGTAGTTTTCCTTACCAGTTTTGAAATTGCCATGTAAAATCTCTTATGCTAATCAGTAGCATGTATATAGCATATCCAGTGTAAATTAGCATCAGGCTAGCTATTTTGAAAAGTGGAGCCCTATTTTTCAGCGTTTTATATCGGGCATGCTTGCTCTGTTGACATTGAAAATTACAACATTACCTACAGGCAGACCGCGACAAATGTGACTGTTTGCCCTCCAAGTGCTTATGTCGGTGTGGAGTCTGCAACCGGACGTGACTTCACATGTAGTAACTGTATCGAAATATGTTGCCGTTTGATTTTACGTGACGCGGTCCTCAACCAAATTTGTTGGGTACCTATACAAGTATGAAATTTGATAAAACGATATCAATAACAAATGCGTTTGATAAAAAGGTTGTTTTTTTCCTGTATTATATAACCAGCTTTTTTTTATTCACCTACGCAGCAGCTCAGTGCTAACCCATTATGCTAATGAGTCCCCATGTCATGTGTCCAACTCATAATTGGCGTGGATATCAATACCGTTTTGAAAGCTTTACTTTTGTGTGTTTGGACGCTTCAAGCAGCAAGTTATTGTTTTTAGTCATCAACAGACTACTGAAGTCATGTCGCAGTTGGAACCAGAAAATAATATTTTAATGTATTGCCGCTGTCGTCAACAAACGACGACTCATAAAAAAGCAGCCTCAGGACCCGCGTTAGTTACCAGGTGGGGGTTGGCTGGGTTCCGGTTGCCTAGTAACACAGATGTGGGTGTTTATGAGATCATAAATGTTAATTCATTGTTACATTAGGTCTTCCTCATAGTGCCTCATTTGCATAGCAGCTGGGAGCCTCTTGTGAAGTGCATTTCCTGAATGTTTACTACTATATTTCCATTTGTAATGTGGGATTGTCATGCCAGTGTAAACAGACTTAAACTACATGTGCGGGACAGGTCAAAAAGACCCTAAGGCAGGGGTGTCAAACTCATTTTTTAGCTCAGGGGCCGCATGGAACGTGGGCCGGACAGGTAAAATCATGGCATGATAAATTAAAATTCAACTATGACAACTCCAGATGGTTTTCTTTCTTACATTCTGAAAATGTACATATCACAACTAATCCTCTAGACCAGGGGTGTCAAACTCAAATACAGAGTGGGCCAAAATTTAAAACTGGACAAAGCCGCGGGCCAAGGTTGAACGAATTAACCTTTTAATAGGGACCCAAACAAGTTTTGCTTTGAATATTGAACAAGCGAGGCTTATATAACTTTATAGTGACATGCAAAATCGAGTTTCAAATAATAATAATAATAATTAAAAAATATCAATGGCATATCAAATACAATTTAAATACAAATGTAATGCCTCTTTTCTATTTGCAGCCTTCTGAGGTAAATATCAACATTAACTTTTTCTTTTCTTGGATGCTAGTTCATTAATGTCGGGGCTCAGGCTTTGAGCTGAGGCAACCTTCATTATCGAACGAAGGTGTTCATCAGTCATTATATCTCGTAGTCCACCCGGACCACAGTATTGGGGGCGTGCCTTAAAGGCACTACCTTTTAACGTCCTCTACGAGCTGTCGTCACGTCAGCTACAAAATACACCCCCCGCTGGGACCCCCCTCCCGATATTTTTGTGTAACGTTACACCCCTATGTTTAATGCATCCAGCGGGACATCACAACAAAATTAGGCATAATAATGTGTTGATTACACGACTGTATATATCGGTATCGGTTGATATCGGAATCTGTAATTAAGAGTTGGGGAATATCGGAATTTCGGATATCGGCAAAAAAGCCCTATGAAGAACACAATGAACTTAGACTTCATCTCAGTGTCTCTACAAAGCAATTCAACTTTAAGTCACAGCCAATCTATTATTGAACAAAAAACATGATAAAGCATAAGTAAAAACATGTCTATGTATCAACTACCTCATTTGTCAATTCCTTTGTCAATTCACTTTTTAAAAATTTGCACAGAAGACAATAATTTTCACAGAACTATATCATTGTGTAGTTGTGTCTCATGCAGCATTTTAAGTGGGGTTACCAATTGTTTAGTTTACTCCTGTTTGTTTTACGTTGGGTCGAGGGGGAGGAGTCGCAACCCTGCTTTACCAAACATGGATAAGTGTGGAGAGAATGTTTAGCATTTTTTCCCATCATGCATTGCAGGGAATATAAATGGGTATAATTTTGAATGATATGTTGTGCTTGGACTTTTTTTTTTTTTTTTTTTTAATGATACCCACAAAGTTCAGTGAACAGGTTGTGTTATGTGTGAGCATGTGTGTTGACTTTTTGTGTTGGTTTGTTTGCGCCATGAGTGGGAAAGCTTGTTTGGATTGGGTCATATGTAAAAGTGCTGTGCTGTGTTCACTTCAATGTACAATTCATGGTCATTTTACCTGAATTATTCACGTTGTCGTCAAGGTGGCGGCCAGTTCCATTATTAAACTTGTGACGTCTCGCGGTCCAAACTGAACGCTGTGGGCCGTAGTTCGGACACCCTAATCACAATGGTAGATACGTCATGACTGTGTCTTATATCAGAAGAAGATGTAAAAAAAAAAAAATGGAAAACTGTTGGTAAGTCAACGAACAAATGTACCGTATTTTTCGGACTATAAGTCGCAGTTTTTTTCATAGTTTGGCCGGGGGCGCGACTTATACTCAGGAGCGACTTATGTGTGAAATTATTAACACATGACCGTAAAATATCAAATAATATTATTTAGCTCATTCACGTAAGAGACTAGACGTATAAGATTTCATGGGATTTAGCGATTAGGAGTGACAGATTGTTTGGTAAACGTATAGCATGTTCTATATGTTATAGTTATTTGAATGACTCTTACCATAATATGTTACGTTAACATACCAGGCACGTTCTCAGTTGGTTATTTATGCCTCATATAACGTACACTTATTCAGCCTGTTGTTCACTATTCTTTATTTATTTTCAATTGCCTTTCAAATGTCTATTCTTGGTGTTGGGTTTTATCAAATACATTTCCCCAAAAAATGCGACTTATATATGTTTTTTTCCTTCTTTAATATGCATTTTCGGCCGGAGCGACTTATACTTTGAAAAATACGGTACATACTCGTTCATAAACATAGACACACAATATACAGTCGTGGTCAAAAGTTTACATACACTTGTAAAGAACATAATGTCATGGCTGTCTTGAGTTTCCAATAATTTCTACAACTCTAATTTTTTTGTGATAGAGTGATTGGAGCACATACTTGTTGGTCACAAAAAACTTTCATAAAGTTTGGTTCTTTTATGAATTTATTATGGGTCTACTGAAAATGTGAGCAAATCTGCTGGGTCAAAAGTATACATACAGCAATGTTAATATTTGCTTACATGTCCCTTGGCAAGTTTCACTGCCATGAGGCGCTTTTGGTAGCCATTCTGGTTACATTTTTGAGCACTCCTCTTGACAGAATTGGTGCAGTTCAGCTAAATTTGTTGGTTTTCTGACATGGACTTGTTTCTTCAGCATTGTCCACACGTTTAAGTCAGGACTTTGGGAAGGCCATTCTAAAACCTTCATTCTAGCCTGATTTAGCCATTCCTTTACCACTTTTGACGTCTGTTTGGGGTCATTGTCCTGTTGGAACACCCAACCCAACCTCCGGGCTGAAGATTTTAGGTTGTCCTGAAGAATTTTGAGGTAATCCTCTTTTTCATTGTCCCATTTACTCTCTGTAAAGCACCAGTTCCATTGGCAGCAAAACAGGCCCAGAGCATAATACTACCACCACCATGCTTGACAGTAGGAAAGGTGTTCCTGGGTTTAAAGGCCTCACCTTTTCTCCTCTAAATATATTGCTGGGTATTGTGGCCAAACAGCTCAATTTTTGTTTCATCTGACCACAGAACTTTCCTCCAGAAGGTCTTATCTTTGTCCATGTGATGTCAGACTAATGACTAATACATTATGTGTGGATAAATTAAATTATAGTATAATGTCAACATGCAAGAATAATCAATAGAACGATGAACATTACACACAATACCTATCAATTTCATCATATTGCTACAGTTCAGTATGTTGTTTCCAAGTTCATTTTCTATCAACAATCACATTTTGGTTAGCTAATTGTGATGCTTTTAGTACATATTATGTATTTTTTAAAATATATATTAAATGACAATAATTAATTTAAAACCATTCAAAAATATTTGAAACAAATATTAGTTTAGTTTTGTTATGTTTGGATCATCGTATTTGTCTCCAGACTTGATGTTTGAAACAAATTGGAAATGTGTGCTTTATTGAGCAATTAAATATATACTGTAAACGGAATCATGTATATGATTAATTACTCATCAGGAGCAGTTTATTACTCTCCGTCACTCTTTGCGGCGCTGCCCGGGTTGTCGGAACCCCAAAAACACAACCCATTACTGCCTCTCGTCTCCCCCGTTGTCGGGGAAACGTCTCGCTCTCTGCGGCCATGACAGTTGGCACGCGCCGCTGTTGTTATCGACGCTTGCAACAAGGCGGCCCTCATGTGGGTCAGTAAGCACGCCACCCGAGCCGCAGCCTGCTCAAGCGGCTGTATGAAGGTGGCTGGATGGCTCAGATTACAGCGTGTTTTCATATCACGGTTATCATTATCATCGTGGTACTGTTGAGTGTGCTCAAAAAGTACTTAAACACACAGTACAATATTTTAACCAAGTTTTATTAATAAACAGACACTATACTTTCCTTGCTAGAAGAAATGTTGAATATTGTTTTGTTTCTTGATAGCCAAATTATTATTTGTGTTTAAAATATGTCTATCTTCTTCCTTTTTCGATTTTAAGTTTTTCAAGTGTTTCTTAATGATGAAAGAAAAACAGCATGCTTCACTTTCGGTTTATGTGACGTAAGGGCTGGGCGATAAAATAATATCAGTATATATTGCGAGATATCTATAAAAAATGTGTTCACTAAAATGTTCGATCATTTACTGATCACTGATCAGTGGGAGTGACACGCTAACAGCCAATCAGGTGTCAAATATCATGTTTGGTTGCGCCCTCTTGTTGTCTGGTGGTTGATTCTTTGCATGGAGTGGAAAGAGAAAGTCAAAATGAAGAGTCATCTGGACAGTATGGCAGTTTTAGGGATTTTTTTCAAAAGGACCGTAGTCAGACCAAAGTGGTCTGTAAATGATGCAAGGCCGCTAATACCACACCACCTTAGCAGCGCTCACCCTTTAGAGCACAGCTGTAACTTCCTGGCACTAAACCTGCAGAAAATAGTTCAGGTTTTTCTATGTTTATTTTTACTTTTTGCACTATTTTCTTACACTTTATCAAGCATTTTTTACATATTCCTTATTTTTGCACCTTCTTTTCAAGAGCTTATTGTTAGGTTTAGTTAAGTTTACAATTTTGTTGACATTGTTTGAGTGTTTTCCATGCTTGTGTTGACATTTCCTTTCTGCCTTGATAGCTGAGGGGATTATAATCAGAGGAAGGTTACATTTGAAATACATTTTTTTTTTACAAACCCCGTTTCCATATGAGTTGGGAAATTGTGTTAGATGTAAATATAAACTGAATACAATGATTTGCAAATCCTTTTCAACCCATATTCAATTGAATGCACTACAAAGACAAGATATTTGATGTTCAAACTCATAAACTTTATTTTTTTTTTGCAAATAATAATTAACTTAGAATTTCATGGCTGCAACACGTGCCAAAGTAGTTGGGAAAGGGCATGTTCACCACTGTGTTACATGGCCTTTCCTTTAAACAACACTCCGTAAACGTTTGGGAACTGAGGAGACACATTTTTTAAGCTTCTCAGGTGGAATTATTTGCTATTCTTGCTTGATGTACAGCTTAAGTTGTTCAATAGTCCGGGGGTCTCCATTGTGGTATTTTAGGCTTCATAATGCACCACACATTTTCAATGGGAGACAGGTCTGGACTACAGGCAGGCCAGTCTAGTACCCGCGCTCTTTTACTATGAAGCCACGTTGATGTAACATGTAGCTTGGCATTGTCTTGCTGAAATAAGCAGGGGCGTCCATGGTAACGTTGCTCCAAAACCTGTATGTACCTTTCAGCATTAATGGCGCCTTCACAGATGTTTAAGTTACCCATGTCTTGGGCACTAATACACCCCCATACCATCACAGATGCCGGCTTTTACACTTTGCGCCTATAACAATCCGGATGGTTCTTTTCCTCTTTGGTCCGGAGGACACGACGTCCACAGTTTCCAAAAACAATTAGAAATGTGGACTCGTCAGACAACAGAACACTTTTCCACTTTGTATCAGTCCATCTTAGATGAGCTCAGGCCCAGCGAAGCCGACGGCGTTTCTGGGTGTTGTTGATAAACGGTTTTCGCCTTGCATAGGAGAGTTTTAACTTGCACTTACAGATGTAGCGACCAACTGTAGTTACTGACAGTGGGTTTCTGAAGTGTTCCTGAGCCCATGTGGTGATATCTTTTACACACTGATGTCGCTTGTTGATGCAGTACCGCCTGAGGGATCGAAGGTCACAAGCTTAACTGCTTACGTGCAGTGATTTCTCCAGATTCTCTGAACCCTTTGATGATATTACGGACCGTAGATGGTGAAATCCCTAAATTTCTTGCAATAGCTGGTTGAGAAAGGTTTTTCTTAAACTGTTCAACAATTTGCTCACGCATTTGTTGACAAAGTGGTGACCCTCGCCTCATCCTTGTTTGTGAATGACTGAGCATTTCATGGAATCTACTTTTATACCCAATCATGGCACCCACCTGTTCCCAATTTGCCTGCTCACCTGTGGGATGTTCCAAATAAGTGTTTGATGAGCATTCCTCAACTTTATCAGTATTTATTGCCACCTTTCCCAACTTCTTTGTCACGTGTTGCTGGCATCAAATTCTAAAGTTAATGATTATTTGCAAAAAAAAAAAAAAAATTATTAGTTTGATCATCAAATATGTTGTCTTTGTAGCATATTCAATTGAATATGGGTTGAAAATGATTTGCAAATCATTGTATTCCGTTTATATTTACATCTAACACCATTTCCCAACTCATATGGAAACGGGGTTTGTACATTTAATATATTTTCAATAGGTCATAAAATATCAATAATTATCCATATCAACTTATACCGTGCTAAATTTTTTAGCCATATTCCTAGCCCTAATGTGACGTCACATAATGTTTACTTCATGTTATAGACACGCCCTTGTATGGATCTGCACATGTGTCACTCTGTCTTAAGAAAGCACAGTAGGTTCAATGTGCACAATTGAGTATCTTATTTGCTCTGATGTGTTTACACAAGTTATAGTTAGTTATGAGGTTTGTAAAGGGAAAATACGTTAATGTGGCATGTAGGGCTGCAACTAACGATTAATTTGATAATCGATTAATCTGTCGATTATTACTTCGATTGATTGATTAATAATCGGATAAAAGAGACAAACTACATTTCTATCCTTTCCAGTATTTTATTGAAAAAAACCAGCATACTGGCACCATACTTATTTTGATTATTGTTTCTCAGCTGTTTGTACATGTTGCAGTTTATAAATAAAGGTTTATTAAAAAAAAAATAATAATATATATATATATATATATATATATATATATATATATATATATATATATATATATATATATAAAATTGTGCATAGCATAGATCCAACGAATCGATGACTAAATTAATCGCCAACTATTTTTATAATCGATTTAATTGATTAGTTGTTGCAGCCCTATTAGCATGTCGTCATGCTAGCATTTAAGCTAACCGGCAGATAGCGACCAACGCTTCACCAGGAATTAGCAATGAGTTTATCGAAGTTTGGTACTCAATCACGGTTTTAGGATAATTACAATTTGAAACGATAATAGGCCACTAACCAATAATAGCTACATCCTTGGTTTGTATAGTAATTAACAGCTGGCTAACGCAAATCCCATAGGGATGATGGAAGGATGGGCAGCGCCTTAGAGCTGCGGCCCGACATCATGGCCCCGACTCCCTCCCCTCTGTTGCTAGATATCTTGAGATGTACGTTTTAATATGTATATGTGCTTTGCTATGGAGGTTTTTTCCCACTCCAGAATGGGGTCTAGATTGTATTTTTTTTAACTCATCCTTCCCCAGCGTTTACCTTTTCCCCCTCTTTTACGGGGCGCCTTATGGCGACTCATCAGCGTTCCTGTTCTGTAACCCTGTACACTGTTTGTTTGTCTAATCTTGAACGGGTTTGTGCTGAAAACAAAGTTTAGTTGTACTTGTGCAATGACAATACAGACCTATCCTATCTAGGGTTGCAACAACTAATCGATTAAAATCGATTATAAAAAATAGTTGCCGATTAATTTAGTCATCGATTCGTTGGATCTATGCTATCCGCATGCGCAGAGGCAATTTATTTTTTTATTTTTTTATTTTTTTTATTTTGTATAAACCTTTATTTATAAACTGCAACATGTACAAACAGCTGAGAAACAATAATCAAAATAAGTATAGTGCCAGTATGCTGTTTTTCCCCCCAATAAAATACTGGTAAGGATAGAAATGTAGTTTGTCTCCTTTATCCGATTATTAATCGAGTAATCGAAGTAATAATCGACAGATTAATCGATTATCAAATTAATCGTTAGTTGCAGCCCTAATCCTATCCTATCCTAAATAACATGTTAGAGTGATTGGCCAGGTTGATGGTAAATTAGTTAGTTTTTGGCACACACATGTTGGACCAGGGCACAGTGTACCCTCTGCAGTAAGGAGGTCTTGTCCTTGACCTAGTTGGAAGTGGCGGCTCCATGGCGACACTTCATTAGTAAGGACTAGCTCATGCCCCCTCAGCTGCTCCCTCCACGAGCGTTCAATGTCCCGAGCGTGCCAATTCACGCAAATTTAACCGATTTCCGCGGATTATGCTCGGCCTCGCAACGTTGTCCAGTGCCTGCCTCGCACATTTTGGCCAATCGGCCTAATTTTTGCAAATCGACAAGCAGGAACAGCAACGGGTAATAATTTTGCAATTCTTTATTGCCTAGACAGCACAATTGACCTACTTCCTGTTCCTGTCTACTGCACTAAGCCTTCTGGGTACTCCATATATTAGCCGCGCCGGAGTATAAGCCGCAGATATATACGATGTGGAATTGGGAAAGTTTATTTACATACCTTAATTGTTTCCAAACAGTGTCTGTAACACGGCAGTAAAATGGCTGAACAAACAAAACAGAAGTCATCATCATGGACCAGCTAGATGCGCAAGCTAGCTCCCCAATCAGCTAAACAGACTGAATAACTCCACGGTGACGTTTTGGTGAATTTACTAAGGAATTTGTGAAAATGGAACAATGCAAAAAGAATGCCATTGTAAGTTAATAATACTAACATAAACACTTTTAAACCTGTAGTATATTATCTAATGCTAGCTTCATTACACTATGATACAAATATGCATGAAAACACTCCCACAGACATCACACATGGGACGGTTTTGCAAGTAAGAATTGTTTTAGTTATATTATAAGACTTATAAACATTGCTTGGAGTGATGAATGAAGAATCCCTACGAGTACAAACGCTATGGACGGCTAGAAGACGGAACAGCACTTCTACTTCCGGTTCAAAGCATTAAACAGCAGGAAACACTTGTACTGCAGGCATTCACCCAGCTGCACCTGCAGTGGGCGAACTCGTCCAAAAGATGACGCTATAGCACAAACAATAACACACCTTTCAAGTGTCTTTGCGTGTATTTAATAAAAACTATTATTTTTATGGCCGTCAGCAAAGAAAAATCCATAAATTAGCCGCACCGTTTTATAAGGCGCAGGGTTCAAAGCGTAGGAAAAAATTAGCGCCTTATAGTCCGGAATTTACGGTATATATATTTTTTAGACATTTATTCATCCAAGGTAAGACAATTAAGAACAGATTTCCATTTTGCAAAGCAAAGAGGCAGCATTTACATGAAAGAGATGCTGAAGTGTCATGATATTCTTTCATTGTCTCTCATTAATAAATAAAAATGTGCGCTTTACATCGCTCTCACAGTTCAAAACCTTTTTAGCGTGCATGGTTAAGTGTGTTTCAACATAAATGAATGTTAAAGATAGACCAACAACACTTTTCAGCATAAAACATACAATGTCTGCAACAGACAGCTTATTATCATTATCATGAATAAAACAGTACAATAATTTGAGGATGTGCTTTTACTGCCACCTAGTGTCCACTTTTAGGTCTGTGTGGTGTAAAATGAGTAAAACATCAACACAGTATTTGTTTTCCGATTTAATGTTGTAAGCTTCAAAACAATTTTTCGCCACAACTTTGAGAAAACACTCACTCAGGCATTTTAGATCGCAGTCATCTAAAAAAAAAAAAAAAAGGTCCTGTTTTGTGTAATTGTGAGCAAGAACCAAGCGTGTCTCAACGCTCATCTTTTCTCTCCCCCAGTCGATGCTGACGAGATCAAGCGGCTCGGGAAGCGCTTCAAGAAACTCGACCTCGATAACTCGGGCTCGCTCAGCGTGGAGGAGTTCATGTCGCTGCCCGAGCTGCAGCAGAACCCGCTGGTGCAGAGGGTCATCGACATCTTCGACACGGACGGCAACGGCGAAGTGGACTTTAAAGGTGGGCACCACACTGGCACAAGAAAGCTCGATATAATTTGATTTTATTTATTTTTTATTGAATATACTTTAATTTCATACAATTGAATGTAACATAATGTAATTTAATATAATTTTATTTAATATAGTATAACCTAATATAATTGTATTTAATATTCTATATTAAATTATGTTATAATATAATTTTATACAATGTAATGTATTATATTAAATTGTATTAAAATATAATTTAATACAATTTAATTTAATATAAAGTAGTTTAATATAATTGTTTATAATATAATTTAATATATTATAATAATTAATATTAATACATTAATATAATATATTAAAATATAATGTAATACAATGTAATATATTATATTAAAATATAATTTTATATAAATTAATTTAATATAATTGTAGGCCAAGCATACAGTAAAGAACACAATACTGAGCAATTGTAGGCAACAGGCTACAGGAAGTTAAAGGCCTACTGAAATGCGATTTTCTTATTTAAACGGGGATAGCAGGTCCATTCTATGTGTCATACTTGATCATTTCGCGATATTGCCATATTTTTGCTGAAAGGATTTAGTAGAGAACATCGACGATAAAGTTCGCAACTTTTGGTCGCTGATAAAAAAGCCTTGCCTGTACCGGAAGTAGCAGACGAGTAGCGTGACGTCACAGGTTGTGGAGCTCCTCACATCCGCACATTGTTTACAATCATGGCCACCAGCAGCGAGAGCGATTCGGACCGAGAAAGCGACGATTTCCCCATTAATTTGAGCGAGGATGAAAGATTTGTGGATGAAGAAAGTGAGAGTGAAGGACTAGAGGGCAGTGGGAGCGATTCAGGTAGGGAAGATGCTGTGAGAGGCGGGTGGGACCTGATATTCAGCTGGGAATGACTACAACAGTAAATAAACACAAGATATATATATATATACTCTATTAGCCACAACACAACCAGGCTTATATTTAATATGCCACAAATTAATCCCGCATAACAAACACCTCCCCCCTCCCGTCCATATAACCCGCCAATACAACTCAAACACCTGCACAACACACTCAATCCCACAGCCCAAAGTACCGTTCACCTCCCCAAAGTTCATACAGCACATATATTTCCCCAAAGTCCCCAAAGTTACGTACGTGACATGCACATAGCGGCACGCACGTACGGGCAAGCGATCAAATGTTTGGAAGCCGCAGCTGCATGCGTACTCACGGTACCGCGTCTGCGCATCCAACTCAAAGTCCTCCTGGTAAGAGTCTCTGTTGTCCCAGTTCTCCACAGGCCAATGGCAAAGCTTGACTGTCATCTTCCGGGAATGTAAACAATGAAACACCGGCTGTGTTATCCGTCAGTCAGGGGGTGCGTTATCCGGCACAACACCTGCCGCAATACACCGCTTCCCACCTACAGCTTTCTTCTTTGCTGTCTCCATTGTTCATTGAACAAATTGCAAAAGATTCACCAACACAGATGTCCAGAATCCTGTGGAATTTTGCGATGAAAACAGACGACTTAATAGCTGGCCACCATGCTGTCCCAAAATGTCCTCCACAATCCGTGACGTCACGCGCTGACGTCATCATACCGAGACGTTTTCAGCAGGATATGTCGCGCGAAATTTAAAATTGCACTTTAGTAAGCTAACCCGGCCGTATTGGCATGTGTTGCAATGTTAAGATTACATCATTGATATATAGACTATCAGACTGCGTGGTCGGTAGTAGTGGGTTTCAGTAGGCCTTTAAAACTGAGCCACGTAGACAATAAACTGAATATTCATAATAATATTAATAAAAATAATGATAATGATAATGATAACAATAATGAGCCACATAAACAGAATGGAATAGTTTGTATTTTAAAACAAGGGTCATCAACGTTTTCTAAACTGCAAAGAGCGGGGTCCCCCTACTTAAATATCTTGTGTACAATTATAATTGTGTTTACATTAAACTGGTCTTAAAAGGTACCTTGTTGTTTTGCAATAATAATGACATACAAATAACAGTATTGTGCCGCTAATCGCTAGCTGGCAACTAGTGTGCTAATTACTAGCTGACAACTAATGCGTTAATCACTAGCTGACCACTAATGCGCCAATCGCTAGCTGACCATTACAGTGATAACTGTTAGCTCGTGATTAGCGCTATAGTTTTCAACTTACAACTAAAGCGCTAATCGCTTGCTGAAAACTAGAGCACTAATCGCTAGCTGATAGCTAGAGTGATGATTGTTTGCTAACAACTTTAGTGCTGATCATTAGCTGACAACTACAGCGCCAATGGCTAGCCGGTACTCAGAGCGCTAATTACTAGCTGTCAACTAAAGTGCAAATTGCTAGCTGACAACTAACGCGCCAATCGCTAGCTGACAACTAGAGTGATAATTGCTAGTTGGCAACTATACAATAGTTTAAAACAAATAAAGTGCACTTTTGTGCATGATGTCACACAAGATATTTGAATAAGTGTCAAATAAAAATGAGCTGCATAATAGGAAATCAAATAGTGTATGTCCTTCGCTATGTGGTAGGTTTCTGCGGACGTCATCTCCTTCTGTTGTTGACTAGTTTTGGTTGATGTGGAAATGGAAGACACCAGGCTCAATTGGGTCAGTGCATTTTGTGGGTGTGGCACCGGCCGGAGATGTTGACATGCGGAGTTTCAAGCACTCTTCATTCTCTAGCGGGTGACTTTTCAAATAATGCTACAAATTAGCAGCAATGCTACTTTTTGTAGCAACGCTTTTGCCGCATACTTGACATATTACGGTTGTCTGTTCAACATATTCCCGCTTGAAGCCAAACCACCGCGAGACGATGGACCCCTTGCTGTTTTTCTTGGGAATTCATTCTTCTTCCTCCCTTTGTTACCTTCTCTCTCTCGTATTATCACTCCACTTGCACCACAGCTAACTTTACCATGTCGCTACCTCTCTGCTCGGCGAGGGCGTATGACTTGCTTGTTTTATGTCTCTGTGAGAAGGAGAGACAAGAAAGAGTGAGAAAAGCATGTAGTGTAATGCCCTCAGCTAAAAGCAACTGCGTGAGAACGTATACTGGAATATCACAATATAGTCATTTTCTATATCGCACAGAGACAAACCAGCGATGTATCGAGTATATTCGATATATCACCCAGCCCTAATGTGTACTATCTCTTGTTGTGTAATAACTGTGCTGTTGTGTAATAACTTCAATTGTGTAATTCTGTTTACTTTCTGCCGCCACAGAGTTCATCGAGGGTGTGTCACAGTTCAGTGTCAAAGGAGACAAGGAATCGAAGCTTCGATGTGAGTTACACCTTGTCACAATTTACTACTACTAGTACTACTACTACTACTGCTATTACTACTACTACTACTACTACTACTACTTTTACTACTACGACTATTACTACTACGACTACTGCTATTACTACTACTACGACTACTATTGCTGCTATTACTACTACTATTATTACTACTGCTATTACTACTACTGCTATTACTACTACTATTACTACTGCTATTACTACTACTGCTATTACTACTACTGCTATTACTACTGCTATTACTACTACTGCTATTACTACTGCTATTACTACTACTGCTATTACTACTGCTATTACTTCTACTGCTATTACTACTACTACTGCTATTACTACTATTATTACTAGTGCTATTACTACTGCTATTACTACTGCTATTACTATTACTGCTATTACTACTGCTATTACTTCTACTGCTATTACTACTATTACTACTACTGCTATTACTACTGCTATTACTACTACTATTACTACTACTGCTATTACTACTACTGCTATTACTACTGCTATTACTACTACTATTACTACTACTGCTATTACTACTACTGCTATTACTACTACTATTATTACTAATGCTATTACTACTACTACTATTACTACTAATATTACTATTACTACTATTACTACTACTGCTATTACTAATATTACTACTGCTATTACTACTGCTATTACTACTACTATTACTACTACTGCTATTACTACTGCTATTACTACTACTATTACTACTACTGCTATTACTACTACTGCTATTACTACTACTATTATTACTAATGCTATTACTACTACTACTATTACTACTAATATTACTATTACTACTATTACTACTACTGCTATTACTAATATTACTACTACTATTACTACTAATATTACTATTACTACTATTACTACTACTGCTATTACTAATATTACTACTGCTATTACTACTACTATTACTACGACTGCTATTATTATTATTACTACTACTACTGCTATTGCTACTACTACTGCTATTACTACTACTATTGCTGCTACTACTACTACTACTACTACTACTACTACTGCTGCTACTACTACTGCTGCTACGACTACTGCTATTACTACTACTGCTATTACTACTACTGCTATTACTACTACTGCTACTACTGCTATTACTACTACTACTACTGTTATTACTACTACTGCTATTACTACTACTACTGCTACTACTACTGCTATTATTACTACTACTACTACTATTACTAGTAGTACTACTACTGCTATTACTACTAGTACTACTACTGCTACTACTACTACTACTACTGTTATTACTACTACTACTGCTATTATTACTACTACTACTGCTATTACTATTACTACTAGTACTACTACTGCTATTACTATTACTACTACTGCTATTACTACTACTACTACTACTGCTATTACTAGTACTACTACTGCTATTACTACTACTACTACTACTACTACTACTGCTATTACTACTACTACTGCTATTAACACTACTACTATTACTACTACTGCTATTACTACTACTACTGGTATTACTACTACTATTACTATTGCTACTAAGGCTATTATTACTACTACTACTACTACTATTATTACTACTACTACTACTGCTATTATTACTACTACTACTGCTATTATTACTACTACTGCTATTACTACTACTACTACTGCTTTTATTACTACTACTACTACTACTACTACTGTTATTACTACTACTGCTATTACTACTACTACTGCTACTACTACTACTACTGCTATTACTACTACTACTACTGCTATTAGTACTACTACTATCACTGCTATTGCTATTACTACTGCTATTACTACTACTGCTATTACTACTACTACTACTACTATTACTACTGCTATTACTACTACTACTACTGCTATTACTACTACTGCTATTACTACTACTACTGCTATTACTACTATTATTACTACTGCTATTACTACTACTACTACTGCTTTTATTACTACTACTACTACTACTACTGTTATTACTACTACTGCTATTACTACTACTACTGCTACTACTACTACTACTGCTATTACTACTACTACTACTGCTATTAGTACTACTACTATCACTGCTATTGCTATTACTACTGCTATTACTACTACTGCTATTACTACTACTACTACTACTACTATTACTACTGCTATTACTACTACTACTACTGCTATTACTACTACTGCTATTACTACTACTACTGCTATTACTACTACTATTACTACTGCTATTACTACTACTACTACTACTGCTATTACTACTACTACTACTACTGCTATTATTACTACTACTACTACTACTACTACTATTACTGCTACTGCTACTGCTATTACTACTACTACTACTACTACTACTGCCATTACTACTACTACTACTACTACTACAGTACAGGAGTGGAATGAAGTATGTCCACCTCTGCTTGGTGCCATGTTCCCTCTGAGCCTCCTAGATTTTTTGTCTTTTGGTCCGCAGTTGCCTTCCGGATCTACGACATGGACAAGGACGGCTACATCTCCAATGGCGAGCTCTTCCAGGTGCTGAAGATGATGGTGGGCAGCAACCTGAAGGACACGCAGCTCCAGCAGATCGTGGACAAGACCATCATCAACGCTGACCGGGACGGCGACGGCAAGATATCCTTCGAAGAATTCTGCGCCGTAAGTTGTTTTGTTTTTCATTCTGACGTTTGTGCAAACTGATGTCTGTTCTTTCTCAATGCCAGTGTGCTAACTTGGAGGATAAATGTTTTCATTTGCTCGTAATTTCCTCCAGGAGTTCTCATAACTACCATCATTTCCGCGCTTTAGAGGTCACTGGTATTTAAGCCACACCCACAACATTTCCGAAGAAAATAATATTTGTACATATATTAGCCACACCGGACTATAAGCTGCACATATATACCAGTATGAAAGATTCTGTAAATGTTTATTTACATACCTTAATTGTTTCCAAACGGTGTCTGTAACATGGCAGTAAAACGGCTAATCAAACAAAAGAGAAGTCATCATCATGGACCCACTAGACGCTATAACGAAACTGAAACAATACAAAAAGAATGCCATTGTAAGTTAGTAATACTAACACAGAAACTCGGAAACATGTTAGCATATTAGCTCATTTCTAAAGATGCTAGCTTGATCACAATACGATAGCACGTACAAATATGCATGAAAACACTCCTACAGACATCACACATGGGACGGCTTAGTAAGTAAGAATTGTTTTAGTTATATTGTAAAACTTATAAATGTTGCTTAGAGCAATGAATAAAGAATCCATACGAGTAGAAACGCTATAGATGGCTAAAAGACTGAAGAATCGGTTGGGGGAAAAAAAAGCTCTACCGATAAATGGAAGGTCACTGCAGATTCGTTCAAGAGACGACACTATAATACAAACAATAAAACACCCTCGAAGTGTTTTTGCTTGTTTTTTTGTATTAAATTATTTTTATTATTGTCTTTCGCGAAGAAAAATCCATAAATTAGCCGCAGAGTCCAAAGTTTAGGACACAAGTAGCGGTTCATAGTCCGGAATTGAGGTTAATAATACTAACACAGACACCTGTAAACGTGTTAGCATATTAGCTAATGCTAACAGTAAGTAAGAATTGTTTTAGTTATATTGTAAAACTTACAATCATTGTTTGGAGTGATGAATGAAGAATCCATATGAGTAGAAACGCTATGGACGGCTAAAAGACTGAACGGCACGCCGGTTGGGGGGTAAAAAAAGCACTACCAATAAATGGAAGGGCACTGCATCACCTGCAGTGAGCGAATTCCTACAAAAGACAACACCATTCTACAAACCATAAAACACCCTCAAAGTGTTTTTGCTTGTTTTTTTTAATAAAAATTATTTTTATTATTGCCTTTAGCGAAAAAAAATCCATAAATTAGCAGCCATGTCTTGTAAACCGCAGAGTTCAAGGTTTAGGACAAAAGTAGCGGCTTATTATGATAGCATGTGCAAATAGGCATGAAAACACTCCTACTTCAGTAAGTAAGAATTGTTTTAGTTGTATTGTAAAACTTACAAACGTTGCTTGGAGCGATGATTGAAGAATCCGTTGGAGTAGAAGCGCTATGGATGGTTATACTTCCGGCTCAGGGCACGAAACAGGAAGTACATTTTCAACCCCCAGCACCTACAGTGAGAAAACTCATCCAAAAGATGGCGCCGTAGCACAGACAATAACACATACGGCTGTGAATATTTGGGCACCACATGATTTGATTCAATTCTTGGAGGTAACGATTCAATTCAGAATCGATTCTTGATTCAAAATCAATACTTTTTTAATAACATTGGGTGCCAGTTCTTTGATTAAGTACAGTACATCCCTCCATAAAATAGATGGATCAATTTCTATATTACTTCAAAGAAAACTGGTTTTGTTTGATAAAATTGTCCCCAAACATTTACTAAAGTGGCTGGAAAATGAATCTTTTGTATTTTTTTTTAATAAAAAGATATTAGATTTTTTTTTAATCGATTGAGTGTCGTGACAAATAAGAATCCTGATACATTCGATTTTTTTTTACCCCCCTAATAACACCTTTTCAGTGTCTCTGTCCGTGTTGAAAGGTATTTGTGGAATACAAAACATTATGGCCGTTAACAATGATAAATCAACAAATGAGCCACATCGTTTTACAAACCACAGGGTTCAAAGCGCAGGGAAAAAAAGTAGCGGCTTGTAGTCGGATAAATTCGGTAGTACATTACTAACAAGATAATGCTATCTCCTAGAGAATCCTTTAAAAAAAAAGTCCTGAATCCACACTGTGATCCGTGGGTGTTTGTCACTTGATTTGATTAAATTCTTGGAGGTAACGATTCAATTCAGAATCGATTCTCGATTCAAAATCAATACTTTTTCCAATAACATTGGGTGCCAGTTCTATGATTAACTACATCCCTCCATAAAATAGATGGATCAATTTCTATATTACTGCAAAGAAAACTGGTTTTGTTTGATAAAATTGTACCCAGTGGCTGGAAAATGATTTTTTTTTTTTTAATAAAAGGATATTTGATTTTTTTCTAATTGATTAAGAATCGTGCCAAATAAGAATTCTGATACATTCGAATTTTTTGACCCCCCCTAACAACACCTTTTCAGTGTCTCTGTCGGTGTTGAAACGTATTTGTGGAATACAAAACATTATGGCCGTTACCGAAGATAAATCAACAAATAAGCCACACCGTTTTACAAACCGCAGGGTACAAAGCGTAGGAAAAAAGTAGCGGCTTGTAGTCGGATAAAGTCGGTAGTACATTACTAACAAGATAATGCTATCTCCTAGAGAATCCTTTAAAAAAAAAGAGTCCTGAATCCACACTGTGATCCGTGGGTGTTTGTCACTTGATTTGATTAAATTCTTGGACGTAACGATTCAATTCAGAATCGATTCTCGATTCAAAATCAATACTTTTTCCAATAACATTGGGTGCCAGTTCTATGATTAACTACATCCCTCCATAAAATAGATGGATCAATTTCTATATTACTGCAAAGAAAACTGGTTTTGTTTGATAACATTGTACCCAGTGGCTGGAAAATGATTTTTTTTTTTTTTAATAAAAGGATATTAGATTTTTTTCTAATTGATTAAGAATAGTGACAAATAAGAATCCTGATACATTTGATTTTTTTGACCCCCCTAATAACCCCTTTTCAGTGTCTCTGTCGGTGTTGAAACGTATTTGTGGAATACAAAACATTATGGCCGTTAGCGAAGATAAATCAACAAATGAGCCG
>NC_084549.2:62392500-62440000 GCF_033978685.3 Nerophis lumbriciformis | reverse complement strand
GTTTTTTTTAATATTCACGTTTCATTGTTCCAAATCACTTCATCCCCCGACCAGCGAGCAGAGAGAGAGAGAGAAAAAAGACATTTTGAGTTTTGCAAAGGGAAAAGCGTTTCCTACCTGAGAAGGTCGCTCTCATCGGGACTTTTTTTTTGGAAAGTGGAGCGCCGCCCTTCTGTCCCAAAGCTCGACGCCACGCAGCTTTTGGCCTCCTTGCGATCGCATGACTTGAAATTTCACTCCAAGTTTTGGCTTGTGCATGTAGATCAACATGTTGCAACTGATCCCCTTGTTTACACACGGATGCTGTTGTCCACTCATTTAACACTTCATCACTACACCTGTAATATTGCCAACAATGCACACGACAAGTCACCTTGGGTTAAACAGTCATTTTCTTTTTTTAGGGTATTCTTTCTTGCTGGGTCAGTCTTATGCTTCTTTTTCAACACACACACACACACGTGTTAAAGGGGAAATTGTATTTTTTGTGTATATATATATATATATCTTTAATGCAGTAATTCAGATCATGCTTTAGTTGGGACTTTTGTTTGTGTGGGGGATGGGGGGGTCCGTCACATGATATATTTAGACCCCTCCCCCTTTTCTGCATGCTGCATATTACGCTGCGGGACTGTTGGAAACTTGAAACTGTATGAATAAGTCATGGAATACAATTTAAATAAACTTTGAAATGTCAAAATCAATATTGTTTGCCTTTCTTTTGTATTAATTTTTTTTTAAATGTTTTTAGTTGATTTGAAATAAGAGTTTGGGTCACTTCATTAGGTACACTTGTACAATGATCCAAAGTTGCCCTAATTAGAAAAATAATAATGCGCGCTTTCCAATTCATTTAATAATGATTATTAACGGCTGGTAATTTAGCCGCTCTGAATCCTGGCGAAAGCCTCCACCCCGGCAGGCGCTACAAATCACAGTAGGCCAAAACAAGCCGTCTTCAGAACAGTTTCTTCCCTCATTTAAATCCATTACAATGCATGATGGGAAAAATACAAAACACTCTCCACACTTATCCGTTTGGCGCAATTTAGCTGCTTGATATTTCTGCTTGATTACAAAACTTTGAGTTTGTGACAGAAGTAAACAAGGTAGGAGTTCAACTTTCACATACTCTTAATATCCAATGATAGCTAACTCAGTGGCCTGGTGGTTAGAGTGTCCGCCCTGAGATCGGTAGGTTGTGAGTTCAAACCCCGGCCGAGTCATACCAAAGACTATAAAAATGGGACCCATTACCTCCCTGCTTGGCACTCAGCGTCAAGGGTTGGAATTGGGGGTTAAATAACCACAAATGATTCCCGGGCGTGGCCACCGCTGCTGCTCACTGCTCTCCTCACCTCCCAGGGGGGGATCAAGGGGATGGGTCAAATGCAGAGAATAATTTCACCACACCTAGTATGTGTGTGTGTGACAATCATGGGTACTTGAATTATATATGCATTTGATCAATATAGGCTATATATACACAGTATATTGTTACTTTAAATGCTCTCAAGAGCACGGTCCACCAAGTCTAAGTGTGTGCGTCAAACAAACTCGGCCAATAAATTTGATTCTGGAAACATTCATACAAACAAGAGACACCAGTGACGATTTCCATTTGTTATATTTACACAAAAATGACAGAATGTTCACCAATCTCTCATCTGGCGTTTTGATGTCCATGGTTATAGACAGTGCGTGTCCATGGGCCAATAAATTAAACACGGCAACCAATCGGATTTCAGAACCTCTCAGCAGCTCTGCTGGCGACCACTCGGATGTTGCCGTAGACTTTAGACGGTGGACTTCCTGCGGGGGGAGCCACATTTGAATTGTATGAGTGCACACCCATAAATATGAGTATTGATTAATGCTGTCATGTTGTCTAGCTGGATTACAGCTTTCATGTCATTGTGTGTACACCATAAATAATTGTGTGTGTCATTACAATGCAAATATATACACATCAGGGGTATCAAACTCCTTTTCACTGAGGGCCACATTGCAGTTATGGCTGTCCTCAGAGGGCCGCGTCTAACAGCGAGTAACAAATGAATACAAAAGTAGGAGGGTTCACTTCATGATATTATTATACAATTGCATGCGCATTTGATCATTATATATTTTGACAGAATTTTACCCGACAATTTTTTTTACAGCATATTACTGTAAATGGAAAAATTGGTACCACTGTTTTTCCACTTATCAATCCATTTTCTACCGCTTGTCCCTTTCTTTTTCACGTTCAAATTCTGGCGACTGAGCCGCCATTATTTATTTATTTTTACACAAAAATACGTTATTTTTATGGCGTTTTACTGTAAATGGAAAAATAATACCACTGTTTTTTTTACAGTAAAAGTCTGCAATAATATGAGTTTTTTTTTTACTGTAATAAATAATATTTAATATTTAAGTGTTTAACAGCAAATTACTGTAAATGGAAAAAAACGCTACCTCTGTTTTTTTCACGTTAAAATTCTGGCGACTGAGCCGCCATTTAATTTTTTTACACAAAAATATAAGGTTTTAAATAGTGTTTTACTGTAAATGGAAAAATACCACTTTTTTTTTTACAGTAAAAGTCTGCAATAATTAGTTTATTTTTACTGTAATAAATATTCAATATTTACGTGTTTTTTTTAACAGCAAATTACTGTAAATGGAAAAAAACGCTACCACTGTTTTTTTTCACGTTAAAATTCTGGCAACAGAGCACAGTCTTTTTTTTTCTTTACACAAATATAAGGTTGTTTTTATGGCGTTTTACTGTAAATGGAAAATTAATACCAGTTTTTTAGAGTAAAAGTCTACAATAATGAGTTTTTTTTTTTACTGTAATAAACATTTAATATTTACGTTTTTTTACAGCAAATTACTGTAAATAGAAAAAATGGTGCCACTGTTTTTTTCACGTTAAAAATTCTGGCGACTGAGCCGCCTTTCTTTTTTTTTTTTAACACTAACATAAGGTTGTTTTTATGGTGTTTTACTGTAAATGGCAAAACTAATACCACTGTTTTTTTACGGTAAAAGTCTACAATAATATGATTTTTTTTTTACTATAATAAATAACATTTAATTAAATAACATTTAATATTTACGTATTTTGATCACTCCCCGCAACCCCGAAAGGGACAAGCGGTAGAAAATGGATGGACGGATCATTTTAAGCATATTTCAAAAACGCATCACGATGTCATGAGAGCCAAAAAACTAAATAAAACATTACTTACTGTACAATGTCTGCTGTCATTAGGATGCTGATTGACAGAATCTTGTCATAGTCTTGTTTAGATGAAGAATGACTGTCTTTTTGTGTCTTTATCGCCAATCCTGGGTCTAAATAGGCTGTCAAAGTTGACAATACGTCCTCACCCTTCTAATATCCAAATGGGAGGTATGATTTATGATCCACAATAAACTTCCACGAGCAAGGAAGCAGCTTACTCGTCGATCATGTCAACATTGGCACACAAGCTGCTGATCACGACGCCGCTATAAATAGTTTAGCGCTTATAATAGCAATATCACTAATACCGTATTTTTCGGACTATAAGTCGCAGTTTTTTTCATAGTTTGGCCGGGCTCCAGTGCGACTTACATATGTTTTTTTCCTTTTTTATCATGCATTTTCGGCAGGTGCGACTTATACTCCGGTGCGACTTATACTCCGAAAAATACGGTACTTGGTTAATATTCAAGTCACTCAAATGTATTGTTGATGCTATTTGGATGTTTTTTTAAATTTGGTTTTATGGTCAAAATAGAGGACCTCTGTTTGGCTCTGTTGTAAGCAGACTTTTATTTACGTGTATTTACAAGTTAAAAGTACATTAAAAAATGTATACATCCGTCATGTCTTTCATAATGATTGAGAACAAAAGGCATTATACCCAAGAAAGTGCAGTTCCCCTTTAAAGTTTAAAAATGTATGCAATTGAATGCAGTACATTTATTTTTTTCTGTCAAAACAGAAAGAAGGAATACGTTTAGTAAGAAAAGATAAAGTACTTAAATGACACATATTATATATCTAGGCTATCGCGGGCCACATAAGATAATGTGGCCCCCGGTCCTAGAGTTTGACACCTGTGATATATGTATTCATCTGATAACTAAATGTAATGGATATACGTGACACTAACTTACCTAGGATGAGGTTACAAATGGCGGTCCGGGCCATCTTAATGTTTTGAAAAGATCCCAGAATGTGCACTTTTCTGTAAAAAAAAAAAAAAAAAGAGTGTCAAATGACATTATTAATTATTATTCAATTTAAATTAAATCCCACCAAGATATCATGATTATTAACTCACGTTTCCGCCAAGACGATGCGAGTTTTGGTGACGTTCTCGATGGTGAATTTAGTTTTTCCTCCTTTCCCCGCTATTCGCCCGATGGCTCGGGACAAGTGGTCTCCTTTCAGCGGCTTCACTGCGGCCACAAAGACAGCAGACATTTAAAAGGCGGTTGATTTTTTGGCAGGAGCAGCCGCAGCAAAAACAAAGTAAGCGCTTCTGACCGTCTGTGATGTCAAAGGTTTCCAGGAAGAGCTCGTCGAGTCTGATGAGGGCCATGGCGTCCTGGGAGGAGGTGGGAGTGGCGTTTAGGCAACATATACAAAAGATGAATGTTCGGGGTTCCTCTTGTTGGCTCGGTGCGTCACACAAAGTATTCACACGCATTTTTTGTAAGACACCTTTTCCCACAGGACTGCAATCTATTTGTGGCTGCCAGAGGAGGGGAGGAGTCTGCATGATGTCATGCTTTCATTTGCAGGATGCATGCAATTTTTTCCCCTGGCTTCCCAATTTCCATAGCCTCCTTCATCCATCTCTTCTACAAGTATTTGTTTCTCATGAAATGACTTCTCCTCGGCTGTTACTTCATGGTGTGTTCCGGAAGTCGGTGCGTCAGCTGTCACTTCCGTTTTATTGGTCTTTTAAGTTAAGTTGCGGCTTTTTCGGACTATAAGGCGCACTAAAAATCCTTTCATTTTCTCAAAAACCGACAGTGCGCCTTATAACTCGGTGCGCCTAATGTACGTATTATGCTTACCGACCACGTAGCAATTTTATCGAGTACATGGTGTAATGATAAGTGTGACCTGTAGATGGCAGTCACACATAAGAAATACTGCAAACTCAAAACGTTGATCATATTACATTGAGAATATAGAACATTGCACACGGCTTTCAAAAATCTGTCAAAAATGTTTTAGTACGACTTTGGTAAGCTATGAAGGCGCACCGTTGGAGCATTACGGCTACATAGTCAGACGTACTGTGCTTCAACATACGGTATTATTATGGTGTGTGTATAAGGACCGCAGAATGGCACCTATTAGGAGACATTATCTGGCGTTTTGTTTCGCAATATTACGCAAAACATTACGGCTACATAGTCAGACGTACTGTGCTTCAACATACGGTATTATTATGGTGTGTGTATAAGGACCGCAGAATGGCACCTATTAGGAGACATTATCTGGCGTTTTGTTTCGCAATATTACGCAAAACATTACAGCTATATAGTCAGACGTACTGTGCTTCAACATACGGTATTATTATGGTGTATGTACAAGGACCGCAGAATGGCACCTATTAGGAGACATTATCTGGCGTTTTGTTTCGCAATATTAAGCAAAACCAACTTTTCTGACCTATTGGTACCTGCTGATGTGTATTTAAGATCTGCACAAGTCGCGGAAATTTGCGTTGTCCGCCAATGTAGTCAATAAGCTCCTTTCTTTCCGTCTATCCTCTTGTTATGGGGCATTCATAACAAGGCATAATGAAGGATGAAGTGATTAAGAAATGTTTAAGATAGATATGCTTGTGCCTCTCATCGTGTGCTCTGAGTTCCAGTTGAAACTGGGTGAAAGTTGATCCCTACGCACAAACTCTTATCGCCCACATTCTTGCCACTTTTGACGTGGCTTCTTTGCCGAGGTCTGAAGGACAACACCGGATATGAAGTCGGAGTCCAGGACGGAGAAGACAGAGGAAGATTCCACGCCTGGAAGCAGACACCTCATTGCATATTCATACTTTGTGATATATATTGTGAGAGCGTGAGGGGGAAGCGCCTGTCCGGACAGCCCTTGTGTAAGTCGCCGTGTTGAATGCTACTAGGGACAGATAGCGCTCAGACAAATTGTATTAGAATTGTATCCAATAGGGAATAAATGCTTCTGATTTTAAGTCTATACATTGTGTCCTCTTTAAACATCCTCTGGCTCCAGATAAAACGAATACGTCGACAATCGGTACCTATCTTCTGGACAACAAACTTGCCCAGATTGATACACTTGGAATTTCGGAATATAAAGTCAAAGTACCAATGATTGTCACACACACACGAGGTGTGGCGAAATTATTTTCTGCATTTTGACCCATCACCCCGGGAATTATTTTTGGTGATTTAACCCCCAATTCCAACCCTTGATGCTGAGTGCCAAGCAGGGAGGCAACGGGTCCCATTTTTATAGTCTTTGGTATGACTCGGCCGGGGTTTGAACTCACGACCTACCGATCTCAGGGCGGACACCCTAACCACAAGGCCACTGAGTAAATAAATAAATCTATCGACGTATAAATCAATGGTTACACTGCAAAAAGTCAGTGTTCAAAAACAAGGAAAAACAATACAAAAGTTAGGGGCATTTTATTTGAACTAAGCACAATTATCTGCCAATAGAACAACAAAATTTGGCTTGTCAAGACTTTCCAAAACAAGTAAAATTAGCTAACCTCAATGAACCCAAAAATACCTTAAAATAAGTATTTTCTCACTAATAACAAGTGCACTTTTCTTGATAGAAAAAAATATGAGAATATTATTAAATTAAGTAGCGCTCGGCATTACATTTCTTGCATTTTCCCATGGATAACATGACATCATCGCGCCAAGTGCGTGCTCTTTCAGTCAATTAGTGCGCAAGGAATATATATATATATACACACATACCGGTATATATTTATTTACAGCCCGGCCCCCGACCAACTATTTCTGTTCAAAATTGTTTGAAATGTCACATGTTAAATGTTTAAATATTAACTGTCAGTTTACTGTACTGTGCCAACTGTACTACTATATGAGTATGTACATTCTATTGTTTCATTGAAAATAAAACAGCAAAGTCCATTTGGCTGTCATCTGTTTTAATTATGATACACAATTGTGTCAAAGTCATGATTTTTTATTTCATGCTTGAAATAAGAAATTATTACTTTGAAAAAGCAGTTTTATACTTGTGAGTGTTGATGACACAGCTTTGCAACACTTGATATTCTAGTTTCAAGCATGTTTTTCTCAATATAGGTCATAAAATCTCTGCAACAAGCTAATATCTTACTGAGATAATTTAGGACCAAAACACTTAAAACAATTAAAACACTAACATAAAATCTGCTTAGTGAGAAGAAGTATCTTATCAGACAGAAAATAAGCAAATATCACCCTTATTTGAGATATTTAATCTAACTTAGATTTCATAACGACAGTTCTTTGCACCGTACACATTGTCTTATATGCGGCATACTTACTTCTACCTGGAATCCCAGAATGAAGGCTTTGACAAAATCTGCTGCTTTGCTGAGTGATCCGATGTCTTGTGTTTCTTTACAAGTCTGCAGAAATCAGATGATAAATGTACATAACATGCACACACACACACACACACACACACACACACACACACACACACACACACACACACACACACACACACACACACACACACACACACACACACACACACACACACACACACACACACAGGTTATCATTTCGAATGGGGACCAAGTTTTTGATCATCACTTGTGGGGACCACCCTTTCTACAGTTTGTGGAGGCATAAAAAAAAAAGAGGTAAAATGGCCACCGCCCAGTTAGCTCAATAATACACGTCTTTAAATCTCTGGATTGATGAAGTAATGTGCTGATCATTCTTACTGGGGACCCTGGGGAAAACGAGTTAATATGGGGACCACATTTAAATAATTTTGCATAATTCCCACAAATTTGTACGTGACTACTGAGGACCATTTAAAAAAAAAAAAAGTTAAAATTAAATATGACATGATTCTCAGAATACAGCACGACAGCTGTCCTCTTATAGGAAGTTTCACCACTTAAATTTACCAGCTACAGCCCGATGAGGGGGCTGCTGTGCAAATGTTGCACACTCAAACTAACCAGTAAACATGTTTTATAGAACAAAGTAGAGCTGGGCGATATGGCCTTTTTTAAATATCTCGATATTTTTAGGCCATGTCACGATACACGATATATATCTCGATATTTTGCCTTAGCCTTGAATGAACACTTGATGCATATAATCACAGCAGTATGATGATTCTATGTGTCTACATTAAAACATTCTTCTTCATACTGCATTAATATATGCTCATTTTAAACTTTCATGCAGAGAGGGAAATCTCAACTACCGTATTTTTCGGACTATAAGTCGCAGTTTTTTTTTCATAGTTTGGCCGGGCTCCAGTGCGACTTATATGTTTTTTTTCCTTCTTTATTATGCATTTTCGGCAGGTGCGACTTATACTCCGGTGCGACTTATACTCCGAAAAATACGGTAAGTCAATTTACCAAAACTGTATTTATTAAACAGTTATTAAGCAGTGGCACAAACATTCATGTCATTTCCAAAACAAAGTGCAAGATTGTCAGACATTTTAAAACATGCTATGAGTGCACTTTTGTGCATGATGTCACTAAGATGACACATCAAAACAACACTAAATTAAAGTGCACTTTTTGTACAAAACGCCACTAAAATAGTTTAAAACAAATAAAGTGCACTTTTGTGCATGATGTCACACAAGATATTTCAATAACTGTCAAATAAAAATTAGCTGCATAATAGGAAATCAAATAGTGTACGTCCTTCGCTATGTGGTAGGTTCTGGCGGACGTTATCTCCTTCTGTTGTTCACTATGTGTTTCATACGGTGTTGATATGGAAATGGTTGCCTCTGCATTTTGTTGGTGTGGCACCAAACGGAGACGTTGACATGCGGAGTAAGCACTCTTAATTCTCTAGCGGGTGACTTTTCAAATGATGCTACATATTAGCAGTGCTGCTACTTTTTGTAGCAACGCTTTCGCTCCAGACTTGACAAATTACGGTTGTCTGTTCGACATATTCCCACTTGAAGCTAAACCACTGCCAGACGATGGACTCCGTGCTGTTTTTCTGAGGAATTAATTCTTCCTTCATTTGTCACCAGATTTGCACCTTCTTTCTCTCATATTACCACTCGCACCACAGCTAACTTTAGCCATGCTGCTTCCTCTCTGCTCAACGAGGGCGTATACGTATGTGATGTATGTAAGAAAGTGCGCTTGTTTAAGTCTCTGTGAGAAGGAGAGACGAGAAAGAGTGAGAAGAGCCTGTAGTGCAATGCCAGAAGCTAAAAGCAACTGCGTGAGAACGTATACTCGAATATCACAATATAATCATTTTCTATATCGCACAGAGACAAACCCGCGATTTATCGAGTACATCGATATATCGCCCAGCCCTAGGCTTAAAAATCACTTAGGCATTTTCACAATAGATCTGACTATCATTTAATAAGGTTTCCCTTTAGGGGACCTGTTTTTTTGTTCCCATTTGGTCAGAGGTCCCCTAAAGATGACTGTGTAAACAAAGCGATGTCCCCATTAAGTAAGCATTGCCAGAACACACACACACACACACCAACTTACTTTAATTTCAACATTTCGTGTTTTGAGGTTGAATCTAACTTGAAGTTGCAGGTTTTCCACGATTGGGGAGTAGATCTTCATCCAGTTGTCCTTTAATGGCGTGTATCTGTGAGCTGGCACGGCCACTTTACGCATTTGATCCGACCCCTGGAAAACGAAGGCATGGGAAAGTTATTGAAAGACATTTTTACACACAAGTTAAGACTTTTGCTGACCCTCAGTTTGTCTGCAGATATCGGCGGGAACTGTGGTCTCTTGCTAGCTGTTGGTCCTTCTGTGTCCATCATGTCTGCCGCGGCACGTTTCCGCTTTTGGCTCTTTTTAGACTTGACTTTCACAAAGGAGTCGGTGTCATTCTGTGAACCCGCACTGGCGTCCGTTTCTGTATGCGTCGCCGTGTCCATTTTGTCGGGTTTAACCCAAAAAAAAGGAACAAATCAACTCGGCGAGAATGTGGACACGAGTCAGAGTTGTCCTCGTGTAATCGGAAAGACCCGAACAGGCACCGTTGATGTCGCCTGAATGAAATAACATACCGAAACAGTTATTGCAAACCACAACAATACATTGATATTTGTTAATGCACCATACTATAAACAAATAAAATTTCTCGTAAATAAGGAACTGTTACTTAAATTATTATATTTAATTAGGCATATATTTGGACACTACAATGTAAAAAAAGAAGGTCCTACCGTAATGTTTACATTTAGCGACCTCTTGAAAATGAATTTTACCTTTGCAACCTCATTATACTATTGGCTAAGTTTTATATTCATAAATGTAAGTTTCTCAATACCCGACCTGTTTTTTGTGCCTTTAAAAAAATAATTAGAACTCTACGTTAAAACACTCTCTACCTCTGACAATCAAAAAGCTGTGAAAACGATGATGCTGTGTTCCAAATTTAAATTATTTACTATATATATATATATATGTATATATATATATATATATATATATATATATATATATATATATATATATATATATATATATATATATATATATATATATATATAGCATATATATACTATATATACTATATATATACTATATATACTATATATATACTATAATAATTTAAATTTGGAACACAGCATCATCGTTTTCACAGATTTTTGATTGTCAGAGGTAGAGAGTGTTTTAACGTAGAGTTCTAATTATTATTTTAAAGGCACAAATTTAAATTATTTACTATATATATATATATATATATATATATATATATATATATATATATATATATATATATATATATATATATTTATTTTCTCTCTCTCTCTCTCTCTCTCTACAAATTTAAATTATTTACTATATATATATATATATATATATATATATATATATATATATATATATATATATATATATATATATATATATATTTATTTTCTCTCTCTCTCTCTCTCTCTCTCTCTATATATATATATATATATATATATATATATATATATATATATATATATATATAGTAAATAATTTAAATTTTCTTTATTGAATTTACAACCCTCTGGCGCTGATTTGTTTTTGATTGATTTATTGAAACTTGTATTTGAGTACCTTGAAGGTAGAAAAGCGCTATACAAGTACAACCCATTTATCATTTATTAGTAGATTGCACAGTACAGTACATATTCCGTACAATTGACCACTAAATGGTTAACACCCGAATACGTTTTTCAACTTGTTTAAGTCGGGGTCCACGTAAATCAATTCATGGTTGTACTGTTTTTGTACTTATTTTGATTATTATTATTTCTCTATTGTTTTTAAATGTTGCAGTTTATAAATTAAGGTTTATAAAATTAAAAAAAATTAAAAACATTTATCGACCTCATCATTTACACAGTATGAAAAAAAATTTGAAAAGGAATTTTACCTTTGCAACCTCATTATACTATTGGCTGAGTTTTATATTCATACATGTAAGTTTCTCAATACCCGACCTGTTTTTTGTGCCTTTAAAAAATAATTAGAACTCTAATTTTTTTATTTTATCATATTGTAGTGGCAGGCTACGGGGTCTTAGCCAATGACTTTGGCTGGGGGCGGGACTTTCGGGAGAGAGAGGGAGGTGACGTTGTAGGAAGGAAGCGTTCGATTATTGCCGAAAATAGAGGAGACAAAGAGGAGACACACATTGGAGTTGTTGTGTGGTTGAATTGCATCTTGTGCAATAAAGACAAGACAAACAAAGAACTTGTATGAGCCTACATTCCTGGGATTATTACACTGGTGTCAGACAAAGAACTTGTATGAGCCTACATTAGACTTAGACTTAGACTTAGACACACTTTAATGATCTACAAGGGAAATTATTCAACACAGTAGCTCAGTTACAATGATGGAAATTGTAAGGATAGAAAGGACAATGCAGGTATAAATAGACTAATATAGCGATAAAAAAATCTAACATATATACATAATATGTGTACAGTATATTATAAATACAGACATATTATATTATGTCTGTAACATATGCATATGTATGGGATTATTACAATATTTTTGTGTGCTTTTTGTTACTTATTGATGTTTATGTGTTACTTATTGTTATTGTATGAAAACACTTGATTATCGTTATTGGAATTCTAAAATGCTTGTATTATACAATTATCAAAATAAAGTTTTTGAAAAAACGAGCTCTCCTTAACATTATCCCACCACATTCTAAACGACACAAACACATTTCTATTTGTTAATTTGCCATACTATAAACAAACACAATTCGAATTGCTCGTAAATAGTCAATTGTTACTTAAAATACTATATTTTAATCAGGCATATCTTTGGACACTCCGTTGTGAAAAAGAAGAAGGTCCTGCCGTGACGTCATATGTTTGGGCATGGAAGCTAACATTTGACGAGCTCTCCTGAATTATCGTCCTTTCGCAGTTTCCATATTATTTTCACTTAACTCCCAAGATGTCCTCGCCTCTTTCGAAGCCTCAAATCATCGTGCACCTCCAGAAAAGTTTAAACTACACCGTGTTTGACTGTAAATGGGTACCGTGTAGCTCCAAGTTCGTGTGCATGGGCAACTTTCCGAGAGGAACCGGAGTGATGCAAATCTACGAGATGCAGCATGGAGAGGCTCAGCTTATCAAAGAAGTACGCACACATTAAAGAGTGTTTTATAATCATAAATGTCATGTAGGTACAATTTGAAAGGATTGGGTCGGGAATGAGACAGGGGCTTCGAGAATATTCCTGCTTGTGCCCCGTCACCATAGCAACAGGCTACGAAGTATCTACCTTTATCACTCTAAATCATAATATTGACCTGAAATAAACGGCATAAATACCGAATATACGAACCAAGACTTGTTATACTTGGTTATTTTGCTGTATTTTGTGTTATTATAATGTAGATATACAAACCCCGTTTCCATATGAGTTGGGAAATTGTGTTAGATGTAAATATAAACGGAATACAATGATTTGCAAATTCTGTTCAACCAATATTCAAATGAATGTACTACAAAGACAAGATAGTTGATGTTCAAACTCATAAACTTTATTTTTTTTTGGTAAATAATAATTAACTTAGAATTTCATGGCTGCAACACGTGCCAAAGTAGTTGGGAAAGGGCATGTTCACCACTGTGTTACATCACCTTTTCTTTTAACAACACTCAATAAACAATAGGGAACTGAGGAAACTAATTGTTGAAGTCTTGAAAGTGGAATTATTTCCCATTCTTGTTTTATGTAGAGCTTCAGTCGTTCAACAGTCCGGGGTCTCCGCTGTTGTATTTTAGGCTTCATAATGCGCCACACATTTTCGATGGGAGACAGGTCTGGACTGCAGGCGGGCCAGGAAAGTACCCGCACTCTTTTTTTTACGAAGCCACGCTGTTGTAACACTTGCTGAATGTGGCTTGGCATTGTCTTGCTGAAATAAGCAGGGGCGTCCATGAAAAAGACGGCGCTTAGATGGCAGCATATGTTGTTCCAAAACCTGTATGTACCTTTCAGCATTAATGGTGCCTTCACAGATGTGTAAGTTACCCATGCCTTTGGCACTAATACACCCCCATACCATCACAGATGCTGGCTTTTGAACTTTGCGCCGATAACAGTCTGGATGGTTCGCTTCCCCTTTGGTCCGGATGACACGATGTCGAATATTTCCAAAAACAATTTGAAATGTGGACTCGTCAGACCACAGAACACTTTTCCACTTTGCATGAGTCCATCTTAGATGATCTCGGCCAAGAGAAGCCGGCGGCGTTTCTGGATGTTGTTGATAAATGGCTTTCGCTTTGCATAGTAGAGCTTTAACTTGCACTTACAGATGTAGCGACCAACTGTATTTAGTGACAGTGGTTTTCTGAAGTGTTCCTGAGCCCATGTGGTGATATCCTTTAGAGATTGATGTCGGTTTTTGATACAATGCCGTCTGAGGGATCGAAGGTCATGATCATTCAATGTTGGTTTCCGGCCATGCCGCTTACGTAGAGTGATTTCTCCAGATTCTCGGAACCTTTTGATGATATTATGGACCGTAGATGTTGAAATCCCTAAATTCCTTGCAATTGCACTTTGAGAAACGTTGTTCTTAAACTGTTTGACTATTTGCTCACGCAGTTGTGGACAAAAGGGTGTACCTCGCCCCATCCTTTCTTGTGAAAGACTGAGCATTTTTTGGGAAGCTGTTTTTATACCCAATCATGGCACCCACCTGTCCCCAATTAGCCTGCACACCTGTGGGATGTTCCAAATAAGTGTTTGATAAGCATTCCTCAACTTTATCAGTATTTATTGCCACCTTTCCCAACTTCTTTGTCACGTGTTGCTGGCATCAAATTCTAAAGTTAATGATTATTTGCAAAAAAAAAAAGTTTATCAGTTTGAACATCAAATATGTTGTCTTTGTAGCATATTCAATTGAATATGGGTTAAAATGATTTGAAAATCATTGTATTCCGTTTATATTTACATCTAACACAATTTCCCAACTCATATGGAAACGGGCTTTGTATATGGACTATTGTTAGAATAAGTATAATGTAACAGTTAGTAATAAAGGTGCAAGGATTCACCTCTTGATATTATTACACAATGATCAATGTATTTGATTATTATATATTTTACGGAATTTGTAAAAAAAAAAAAAAACTAAATGGAAAAATGCTACCACTGTTTTTTGTAAATAAAATTGTTTCTTGTTCTTTTATGGTTTGTTACTGTAAATACAAAAACGGTACCACTGTTTTTTTACGATTACATTCTGGGAACTGAGCAGCCAGTTCTTTTTTTTCTTTTTTTTTTCTTTTTTTTTTTCCGTAAAGTCTATTTATTGTCGTTTTACAATTTCATGGATAACTTGCTTCGAAGTACAATTTTTATCGTCAAATTTATGGATATTGTTGCTTTCATGGTGTCCATCCATCCATCCATTTTCTACCGCTTATTCCCTTTGGGGTCGCGGGGGGCGCTGGAGCCTATCTCAGCTACAATCGGGCGGAAGGCGGGGTACACCCTGGACAAGTCGCCACCTCATCGCTTTCATGGTGTATTACTGTAAATAGAAAAACAGTACCACTGTTTTTTTACGTTTACATTCTGGCAACCAAGCAGCCTTTTTTTTTTTTTTTCAACCGTAAAATCTATTGTCATTTTTACGACATACACTTTGATGGATAACTTGCTCCGAAGTCATAAGTCAACCAGGTATTTATTTTTATTTTAACAAAAATATTTTGTAATGTATGATAAGAAAATATTTGTTACATTATTAAGAAACACAAAACTATCCATCCATCCATCCATTTTCTACCACTTGTCCCTTTTGGGGTCGCGGGGGGTGCTGCCCCACCCCTTCGCTTTAGTTTTTATTTTACAATTTGTCGCACTTTTATTATTATTATTTTTATTTAGCAAATTTTTACTTTTTTCCCGACCCCTTTTACCATATTGCGTTTGTACTATCTTGTTCAGCTCATTCATTGTTTATGTTCTTTGTTTGTTTTTTGTTTTGTTTTGTTTTTTGCTCTATGCTTTTTTAACCTGTAAAGCACTTTGGTTCAATTTAAAAAATGTTGAAAACGTGCTATATAAATAAAGTTGACTTGACTTGACTTGACAGGAGCCTATCTTAGCTGCATTCGGGCGGAAGGCGGGGTACACCCTGGACAAGTTGCCACCTCATCACAGGGCCAACACAGATAGGCAGACAACATTCACACTCACATTCACACACTAGGGCCAATTTAGTGTTGCCAATCAACCTATCCCCAGGTGCATGTTTTAGTTCATTATTATTACAGATTATAACTACTTTACAATCCAACTAACATTACAATATTAACATGAACAATATTATTATTACAGATTGAAATATAAGTCAAGCAGATATTTGAGTATTTATTATTATTTTAAGAAAAAAATTTAATGTATGATAATATAATATTCATCCATCCATCCATCTTCTCCCGCTTATCTGAAGTTGGGTCGCGGGGGCAGCAGCCTAAGCAAAGAAGCCCAGACTTCCCTCTCCCCAGCTACTTAGTGCAGCTCTTCCCGGGGGAGACATAGCCTCTCCACCGTGTCCACCCGGTGATAACATAATATTTGTTACATTACTAGATAATATTGACTAAAAATATATGCAATTTTTTTTGTCAAAACGGAAAAAAAGAAAACATTTAAAATAAAGATTAAAGTACTTTATTGGCAAATATTGTTTCCAAGCTTTCGCGTGCCACATCAAATGGTGGGCCAAATCGAGCCCCCTGGCCTTGAGTTTGACACCTGTGTTTTTTTAAAACGTGCACTTGTCCAGGGTGTAGCCGGCCTTCTGCCCGAATGCAGCTGAGATAGGCTCCAGCACCCCCTGCGGCCCCGAAAGGGACAAGCGGTAGAAAATGGATGGATGGATGGAATTATGATATTAATATACAGTATACTGGTGTGCTTTTTGAATGAAAGGCTTTGAACACTCACTGTGCCCTCGCCCTTTAACTTGAAGGGAGCGCTTCAGCTCACCACCACAAATAGATTGCAGTCCTATGGGGAACAATGTCTCAAAATATTCCCGTGGATCAGCAAGAACATCGCTGCAGTCCACAAAAAAAAAAAGTCCGTCCCTGTAAATGAAAATTATTACCTAACCTTACACTATAGTATTTCTTTTTGCTGTCCTTTAGGTAGAGAAACCTAAACCCATAAAGTGCGGGACATTTGGGGCCACGTCTCTTCGACAAAGACACATAGCAACGGGAGATTTTGACGGCCATCTCAACGTATGGTAATCCATTAAAAAAACACATTTATGTTCTAGCTGTTAATGTTTTTTTTATTCAAATTCGTGTCCTAGTGCAGTGTTTATTAGTTTGCGATTCATGCAAATGTTCCCGATGTCCACAGGAACCTGGAAGTGCCCGAGGTGCCGGTGTACAGCGTGAAGGCCCACAAGGAGATAGTGAACGCTATCGATGGCGTTGGAGGCTTGGGGATCGGCGACGGCGCGCCCGAGATCGTCACCGGAAGCAGAGACGGTAAGCCAGCTTCTGAGTCCAAGTACACAAAAATGTGTTATTTCTGGGACAAACACCAAAGGTCTTTGTGCAAATACACACATTTTTCAGGCTCTCAGTGTTATGTCAAAGCAGGAGGGACACAATAACAACGATAAGGAAGTGTACATGTTGGATCTACCGAAGTAACTAGTAGATAACTGACTAATGAATGGATTAAAAAAACACCCACAGAAAAAGGAAATAAAAAAATAAAAAAAGTAATCCCCCAATTTTAACCCTATAAATATATTTATATATATATTTTTATATATATATATATATATATATATATATATATATATATATATATATATATAATATGTAATCCCCTAATATAAAAAATGTAATCCCCGAATTTTAACCGCATATATATATATATATATATATATATATATATATATATATATGCGGTTAAAATATATGTGTATATATATATATATATATATATATATATATATATATATATATATATATATGCGGTTAAAATTCGGGGATTACTTTTTTTATTTCCTTTTTCTGTGGGTGTTTTATATATATATATATATATATATATAAAATGTAATCCCCTAATATAAAAAATGTAATCCCCCTATTTTAACCGCATATATATATATATATATATATATATATATAAAAAATGTAAAAAAAATGTAATCCCCGTATTTTAACCGCATATATATATATATATATATATATATATATATATATATATATATTGTAAAACATTACAAGAGAGCTGTTCAACTCTTTTCATTTTGATACACATATATGACACTTTTTTAAACATATTATTCCAATTATTGATTTACTTAGTTAAATTTGTTAAACATTGAGCATCTTAGCGTATCTAGAAAAGCGCTAAATAAACCCAATGTATAATTATAAATGGGGGTGTCACATTTTTTTTTTTTCTTGCTGATATCGGACCAATGTATTGACATTGGTCCGATATCAGCAAAAAAAAAAAAAAAAAGTATCGGATTATATGGACTTGCATGTAAAATGTCCGATACAAGCAGTCCTGCAGCGTGTTTACTTGTGCAAAGTTAACATCGAAATGTCCGCCACCAAATACACCATTTTTCTATTTTAGTTAAGTCATTATAAAAAAGTAAACCTGCTAGGCTATAGGCTACTAGGAGCTAGCAGATACACAACAGCTAAGCACACAATAGCACTCGAACTTCTAGGGATGCACAAAAACATCGCAATTCTTATTCATCCCGATTATAAATCGATTAAAAAATATGTATATATATTTTTAATCAAGAATCCATTTTTAAAAATGTGTTTTTAGACCATTTCCGTTCAACCAGAATGAGCTTTTATAACCTGTACCCTAAAAAGTGTCATTATAATTACTATACCATATGATACATTGCGAGAATTGGTTCGAATCAAGAATCGTGTTAATCTGAATCAAATCGTGCTACATGCTACAACTACTATGTTGTCGTGAACATTGACGAATGTAATACTAATACTTCACTGCTTTGCTGTAAGAAGAGAGTCAACAAGTCCTCTGTGATGATTACAGGCACGGTCAAAGTTTGGGACCCCCGTCAGCGGGACTCACCCGTGGCCAACATGCAGCCCGTGGAAGGCGACGCCAAGAGGGACTGCTGGACCGTCGCATTTGGTGCGTCCAAGGTCGAGTATAAGTCTCTCAAAGCCCTCATTAACTTATGGGGACTTTACTGTCACGACAGGTCACGCCTTCAACGACCAGGACCGATGCGTGTGCGCCGGCTACGACAACGGGGACATCAAACTGTTTGACCTGCGGAATATGTCCTTGCGATGGGAGACCAACATCAAGAACGGGGTGAGGTCACTTTAACTTTGTAGACAAAAATACCCGTGTCCACATTATCATTGCAAATATTAAAATAACACCGCCATTCCTTTGTGCTACATTTGTGCTGTAAATGTTTAGTTTGTGCCGTCACAGTTTTTAAGTTATTCTAAAATACATTTTCTGACGAGTGACGTCATCCAGACCCCCCCACCTTGTGAAAATCTCCTCAAACTTGTCCCATTTGTTTGTGCTGCAAAACATGTTTTGTCTATTATAGTGTTTATGTTATGTTATTTTAATATTCATAATCAACCCATAAAATAACAACTATAATAGTTAGACAAAAACATTTGTACAGCACAAACAAATGGGAGAAGTTTGGGAAGATGTTGACAAGGTGGGGAGCTGGTTATGAATAATAACATGTTAATATCATAAAAACTATAATAAATGATAGCATAAAAACTATAATAGTTGATAAAATAAAAAACATAATAGTTAATAACATAAAAACTATAATAATTAGTAGCATAACAACTATATTAGTTATTAATAAGATAACAACTATAATAGTCAATAACATAATCATTATAATAAATAAAAGCATAAATTCTATAATAGTTAATAACATAAAAACTATAATAGTTAATAACATAAAAACTATAATGGTAATAACCATAAAAACTATATTAGTTAACGTAAAAACTATAGTAGAAATTGCATAAAAACTGTAATAGTTAATAGCATAAAAACTATAATAGTTAATAAAACAAAAACTATAACGGTTTTTAGCATAAAAACTATAATAGTTAATAAAATAAAAACTATAATGGTTAATAACAAAACAACTGTAATCGTTAATAGCATGAAAACTATCATGGTTAATAACATAACATTTATAATAGTTAATAGCATAAAAACTATAATAGTTAATAAAATAAAAACTATAATGGTTAATAACATAACAACTATAATAGTTAATAGCATAAAAACTATAATAGTTAATAAAATAAAAACTATAATGATTAATAACATAACTGTAATATTTAATAGCATACAAACTATCATGGTTAATAACATAACATTTATAATAGTTAATAGCATAAAAACTATAATAGTTAATAAAATAAAAACTATAATGGTTAATAACATAACAACTATAATAGTTAATAGCATAAAAACTATAATAGTTAATAAAATAAAAACTATAATGATTAATAGCATAAAAACTATCATGTTAATAACATAACTGTAATAGTTAATAGCATAAAAACTATAATTGTTAATAAAATAAAAACTATAATGGTTAATAGCATAAAAACTCTTAACAGTTAATAAAATAAAAACTATAATGGTTAATAGCATAAAAACACTTAACAGTTAATAAAATAAAAACTATAATGTTAACAACATAACTATAATAGTTAATAAAATAAAAACTATAATGTTAACAACATAACTATAATAGTTAATAGCATACAAACTATAATAGTTAATAAAATAAAAACTAATTAATAATAGCATAAAAACTATAATGGTTATTAGCATACAAACTATAATAGTTAATAGCATAAAAACTTTAATAGTTAATAGCATAAAAATTATAATAGTTAATAAAATACAAACTCTAATGGTTAATAGCATAAAAACCATAATAGTTAATAAAATAAAAACTATAATGGTTATTAGCATAAGAACTATCATGGTTAATAAAATAAAAACCATCATAGTTAATAGCATAAAAAATATAATAGTTAATAGCATAAAAACTATAATAGTTAATAAAATAAAAACTACAATGGTTAATAGCATAAAAAATATAACAGTTAAAAAATGTGCAGCACAAACGAATGAGACAATAAAACAATTCGATTTGAAGTACTATGGAGCGTTGAGACTGGCAAAAAAAATCAGATCTTTGTCACTTGAGGGCAAAACATTCAGATATGGTGTGCAGTGTAAACAGGGCCAGTGATCCTAGCACAGACAAAAGACGCTAACAGGTCATTCCTGCCGTCTCTGGGCCAGGTCTGCTGCGTGGAGTTTGACAGGAAAGACATCAACATGAACAAGCTGGTGGCCACCTCCCTGGAGGGCAAATTCCACGTCTTTGACACGAGGACTCAGCACCCCACCAAGGGCTTCGCCTCCGTTTCCGAAAAGGTAATCTGAGTCTGGAGCGCCCGGCGCGTTCTTGGCTCCCGGGTGCGGAAAATGTCAAACCAGTGTTGTTTTTGCATTTGCGGAGTTCCGAGGGAAATGTTGGCACACACGTCACACGGAGCATTTCCACAGCTGGAAGTGTTTGTCCTGTTTTCTTGGGATTTCACATTGCTGTTAAAGCCCCGTCTATAACTTATTGATGAAGACCAGTGGAAGAAGAAAACATTTCGTTCTCCTCCGTGACTATAAATAGTATCATTTGTCTATAAAATTGTTATAAGTACACCTCTGCACAACATTGTGTCCTTATTAACATGAAATAAAGAAATATAGATCAACTTCCAACAAAGAATAGCTTTAACATTGGTTTTAGTCTGTAACAGAAAATATCTAAACTGCATCAATTTGGTTAAAATTCTATTTAAAAAAATTAATAAATTAATTATTTAAAAAAATTGACAGACTTGAGCCATTTGACAGTGAAAAATGAAAGTCAATAAAGTCGATATATAATAATAAATTATAATTGATCAGCAACATTAACTCAGAAGCACAATCTATAAAACACTTTCAACCCACAAAACAAAATTTGGGCTGTTGTTTTTACTGCATGATACTGATAAAGCATTCCAGACAGGTTCACATATATAATGGGCTACAATGAGAAACCTTGTAGCCATTACTGACTTTTAATGGTCAAAGGTATAGATATGTATGTCCAAGTTAAAGGAAACGGCAGGCTATCTTCTTTTAATAGATTTATTACAATCTTTGGCATGCTTGGTAATGTTTGCTGTGGTCTGGAACAACGTGACACACAAACAACTATCTGAAATGTGTCATGAGTAATGCAAAACTAAATTATATACAAAGAGGATAAAAGTAAAGGATATTAAATGAGCTCAAATAGAATAGAATAGAATAGAAAGTACTTTATTGATCCCTGGGGGAAATTCAGCACCACAGTTCGCTCCCAATAGACAATAAACACTTAGGTATTTTTTACACGTGAATAATATAAATGCAGTATATTATACAGCATTATTCACATGTAAATAATAAAAATACAGTCTATTATACAGCATTATTCACATGTGAATAATATAAATACAGTCTATTATACAGCATTATTCACATGTGAATAATATAAATACAGTCTATTATACAGCATTATTCACATGTGAATAATATAAATACATTATACATTTACAGTACATGTACAGTCAAAAGGAACATATGCATTATACAGTCTGATGGCTGTGTATATATATATATATATATATACCTACAAACGAGACATTATGATGCAATATGTACATACAGCTAGCCTAAATAGCATGTTAGCATTGATTAGCTTGCAGTCATGCACTGACCAAATATACCCGATTAGTACTCCAACAAGTCAATAACATCAACAAAGCACACCTTTGTGCATACACGCACAGTATAAAACGTTTGGTGGACAAAATGAGACAAAGAAGGAGTGGAAGATTTTACATGTAAACAAACTGTTGCGTCACAGTCCACACTGTGGTGAGTTCAAGAACCGCCGAAATTAGCAGGACAAAACGATGTTTATCAGTGGAGCATACACACATACATATTAAACAGTGGGCTTTATAACAATTGGGAAGGTTTGTGTCATGTTTGTACTCAAACAAAAAACATACTAAAACAAAAAAAATATATTCCCCCATCTTTTTCCATTTTCCATCCTTTTTTAAAAATGCTCCAGGGAGCCACTAGGGCGGCACTAAAGAGCCGCGGGTTGCTGACCCCCGTTACATAGCCTAACGAAAGACGTTTTGTTGTGATTTTAGGCGCACAAATCGACCATCTGGCAGGTGAGACATTTACCGCAGAACCGAGAGATCTTTCTGACCGCAGGCGGATCAGGCAGCCTTCATCTATGGAAATAGTGAGTCCTCCATTTTCAACTCGCAGACCACGTTCACACTCCTTATCTTAAAGGTGCTGATATCTTAACGCGTATGCGGCGGGTGTCACCCACAGCGAGTATCCCGCTCGGAGGATGGAGCCGGACTCAGACGGCATCAGCGTGGGCGTAGCCGGGACGGTCAACCTCCTGCAGAACGTCACGCTGTCCACTCAGCCCGTCGCCAGTCTGGACTGGAGCCCCGATAAGCAAGGCCTGTGCGTGTGTGCCGGTTTTGACCAGTCGGTGCGCGTGCTCATCGTCACCAAACTCAATTTGGTATGACCAATCCCGCCTTTACACGCCAGAGCAGGGTTTGACTTCCAAACCTTTGGATGGAAACGTTTTTGTTTTTTTACATGTGCCACCTGAGATCCTTTGAAGTGACTTTTACATAAAAGATGGGAAAGGTCAGCCATTGTGGCCGTCCTGGCTCGGTTTGATCTCTCCTACTGACCTTTACCTCCTGGCACCCCGTGGGCACCATCCACCCTTCACTCTACAATCTGTACACATCATCCAGACGTCCGATTTGAAAGTACAAACACATGTCAAATATTTACCTTCAATAAATCAGAGGTACAGTCGAGTCTATGCCAGGGGTGTCCAAACTTTTTCCACTGAGGGCAACACACTAAAAAATTGAAGCATGGTATTTTTCATTTTCAAAATCAATACAATATTTATTGTAACCATTAGGGCCACCCTCAATTTTGGCATACTTGCCAACCTTGAGACCTCCGATTTCGGGGGGTGGGGTGGGCGTGGTCGGGGGTGGGGCGGCCGTGGTTAGGGGCGTGGTTAAGAAGGGAGGAGTATATTTACAGCTAGAATTCACCAAGTCAAGTATTTCATATATATATATATATATATAAGAAATACTTGACTTTCAATGAATTCTAGCTATATATATATATATATATATTTTATTATATATATATATGTATATATAAATAAAAGAAATACTTGAATTTTAGTGTTCATTTATTTACACATATACACACACATAACACTCATCTACTCATTGTTGAGTTAAGGGTTGAATTGTCCATCCTTGTTCTATTCTGTCACTATTTTTCTAACCATGCTGAACACCCTCTCTTTATGATGCATTGATGTGTGGCACGCACAAAAGTGCTTTCATCAATTGCATTAGAGTCTGGAATCTTCCATCTCTCCCTAGCATGGCCCAAAACCGGTCAATCTTTGCTTCCTGAGGAAGATCTTCAGTGCCAAGCACTTGGTAGTCCACTACTTTTTCCCGGAGGCTATCCAGGTCCAATCGCAGCTGCGGCCTGGAACTTACAAGCTGTTATGAGAGTAGCGTATGTGTGTGTGTGTGGCCCTTTAGTAGGTGAGCATGTGAGGTGAGTGACGTCAGTGAGTGTGTGGGCGAGAGAAGAGAGGGAGCGGTAGCGTGAGTGCAGGTGGGGACTAGTTTGTTTCGTGTTGGATTGGCTGTGTGCAAGCATTCAATAAAGCAAGATTTGCAACTAATCGCCGGACTCAGGCAGGAAAGGTGCAACAAAGCGTATTTCTTCATCTTACTCGTCGTCGCCATGGCTGTATCTTCCTCGTTCTTCTGCTTCGTCTCCTTGTTGTGTGCGCAGTTGTGCACTGCACTCTCTAAAAGCCGTATATGTTATTGATGTTATAGATGGCAGTATTGTCCTGTTTAAGAGTGTCACAACATTGCTGTTTACGGCAGACGAACTGCTTTACGGTAGACAAAAACATGACTGCTGTTGTTGTGTGTTGTTACCGCGCTGGGAGGACGTTAATGAAACTGCCTAACAATAAACCCACATAAGAAACCAAGAACTCGCCCTCGATCATTCTACAGTTATAATGTGTTTGGGCAGGCACACTGTTTATATCGTGGGAAAGCGGACTCAGGTCCGCATGGAGCTGGAGGGGGCGTGGCCTCCAGCTCCGCCTGAATTTCGGGAGATTTTCGAGAGAAAATTTGTCCCGGGAGGTTTTCGGGAGAGGCGCTGAATTTCGGGAGTCTCCCGGAAAATCCGGGAGGGTTGGCAAGTATGAATTTTGGTGAATGCGTAAGGTCCCGGGTCTTTTTTTTGGTTGTTTACTTTCAATGCTAAAACATGTATAGACTAACTTCAGATCTATCCATTGACATAAAGGTTTATTGTTTATTTTTACAGTTTTATGCCTTTTTTGTCAAAGAAAACCCTATTTTTAATGGAAAAAACATAAAATATGCAACCTTTTCTCCCCAAAAACTGTTCAAAGTGGACTATTTGATGTCAAGTAATTGGATCCTTTAATAGGTGAATATATATTACACCTTATTGTTTTTTATTCATTATTATTTTGAGGTGTATTCAAGTTCTTTCTTTTTGATAATGACAGTTAAAATTGTTTTACTTCAGGTCTTAAGTCATTTGAGTGTCAAAAGTTTTTATTTTCTTTCAATACTAAAATATCTAAAGATCAACTTCAGATCTATTTGTTGACATAAAGTTTTAAATTAGTTTTTTTGGTATACTGTTTTTTTGCCCTTTTTGTCAAAAAAGCCTGTTTTTTTAATTGCAAAAACACAAAATATGGAATATTTCCCCCCAAGAAACTGTTCAAAGTGGACTATTTGATGTCAAGTAATTGGATCCTTTAATAGGTGAATATATTACACCTTATTGTTTTTTATTCATTAATATTTTTTGAACAATGACAGTTGAAAAAAATTGACTTCAGGTCCTTTGATATATTATACCTTATTGTTTTTTATTCGTTATTATTTTTTGAACAATGACAGTTTTTTTCTATTTTCCCAAAAAAAACAGTTCAAAGTGGACTATTTGATTTCAAGTAATTGGAGCCTTTAATAGGTAAATATATTATGCCTTATTGTTTTTGATTCATCGCTATTTTTTTGGACAATGACAGTTTAAAAAAATAGACTTCAGGTTCTAGGGACCTAAAAGGGTCTAAGCCATTAAAGTGTCAAGTCTTTTTTTGGTTGTTTTCTTTTAATCCATCTATAGACTAACTTCAGATCTATCCATTGACATAAAGGTTTATTGTTTATTTTTACAGTTTTATGCCTTTTTTTTCAAAGAAACCCTATTTTAATGGCAAAAACATAAAATTTGCAACCTTTTCTCCCCCAAAAACTGTTCAAAGTGGACTATTTGATGTCAAGTAATTGGAGCCTTTAATAGGTGAATAATTTATAACAACATTGTTTGTCATTCATTATTATTATTTTTTTTTACAATGACAGCTTAAAAAATTGACTTAAGGTCTTACTTAAGTCATTCCAGTGTTAAAAGTTGTTTTTTACTTTTAATGCTAAAATATCTGAAGATCAACTTCAGGTCTATCCATTGACATAAAGTTTATGTTTAATGTTTTATACCCTTTTTGTCAAAGAAAACCCTATTTTATTCTATGCCAAAAACACAAAATATGCAATATTTTCCCCAAAAAACTGTTAAAAGTGGAATATTTGATGTCAAGTAATTGGAACCTTTAATAGGTAAATAATTTATAACAACATTGTTTTTGATTCATTATTATTTTTTGAACGACAGCTTAAAAAAATAGACTTAAGGTCATTCAAGTGTTAAAAGTATATATTTTTGTACTTTTAATGGTAAACTATCTAAAGAGCAACTTCAGATCTATCCATTGACATAAAGTTTATTTTTAATGTTTTATGCCCTTTTTGTAAACGAAAACCCTGTTTTATTTTATGTCAAAAACACAAAGTATGTAATATTTTCCCCCCAAAAAACTGTTCAAAGTGCAATATTTGATGTCTGTAATTGGAGCCTTTAAAAGGCAAGTAATTTATAACAATGTTGTTTGTCATTCATTATTATTGTTTTTTTTTTTTTAACAATGACAGCTTAAAAAAAGATTTAAGGTCTTAAGTCATTCAAGTGTTAAACGTTTTACTTTTAATACTAAAATATCTGAAGATCAACTTCAGATCTATCCATTGACATAAAGTTTATTTTTAATGTTTTATGCCCTTTTTGTCAAAGAAAACCCTATTTTATTTTATGTAAAAAACACAAAATATGCAACAATTTCCCCCAAAAATCTGTTCAAAGTGGAATATTTGATGTTAGTAATTGGAGCCTTTCATTGGAGCATTATAACAATGTTGTTTTTGACTCAGTACTATTTTTAGAAAATGAGAATTAAAAAAAATCAGATGATACCCAAAAGGGTCTATCATTGAAGTGTTAAAAGTAGTTTTTCTTTCAGTGCTAAAATATCTAAAGATCAACTTCAGATCTAACTGTTGACATAAATATTATTTCTTATTTCTTTCTCCTTCTTCATCATCTTTTTTTTTTTTTTTTACTGTTATACGCTGCTTTTGTCAAAGGCAACCCCATTTTTAATGGCAAAAACATAAAATATGTATTTGCCATCAAGAACTGTTCAAAGTGGAATATTTGATGTCAAGTAATTGTAGCCTTTTATAGGTGAATAATGTATAACAACATAGTTTGTCATTAATTATAATTTTTTTTAACAATGACAGCATGAAAAAATAGACCTAAGGTATTCACCTTAACATATGTAAAAATGGTAACGAAATGTATGTTGACATACATTTTCTTTCTTATTTCTTTCTTCTTCTTAATCATCTTTTTTTTTTTTTTTTTTACTGTTTTGCACTGTTTTTGTCAAAGAAAACCCCCTTGTTTATGGCTAAAACACAACATATGTAATATTTGCCCTCAAAAACTGTTCAAAGTGGAGTATTTGATGTCAAGTAATTGTAGCGCTTAATAGGTAAATCATTTATAACAACATTGTTTGTCATTCATTATTATTTTTTGAACAGTGACAGTTTGAAAAAAAAAAATCAGACTAAAGGCTACAGGGATCCATAAGGCCCTCACTTTTTATATATTTTTTGTAATAGTATTTTTAAAATGTGCCATGGCCTTTAAAAAGTTAGCTGCGGTTTTGATGTCAAGTAATTGGAGCCTTTAATAGATTAATCATTTATAGCAACATTGTTTTTCATTATTATTTTTTAAACATTGACAGTCTGAAAACTGATTATTTTTCATAAAGAAATACAATCATGTGTGCTTACGGACTGTATACCTGCAGATTGTATTGATCTATATTGATATATAATGTATATATTGTGTTTTTTTATGTTGATTTAATAATAAAAAATAAAAAAATAAAAATTATTATTATTATTATTATTTTTAATTTCTTGTGCGGCCCGGTGGTTGGGGACCACTGCTTTAGACGTCTTGTCTATGCCAACACACCTTCATTCTACCCAGAGCGTTACTCCCACCTGCTGGACACATTGAGTAGTTCTCTATAAAACATTTTTTTTTTTACTAAGAAATTAGATTATCCGCAGTTCATCTTTAATATGTTTGTACGAACACCTGCGAAAATGTATAATGAAACGTTACTAATATAAATTGTGGTATTGCAACGCGAAAGACCGAATAACGGGTAATAAATTGTCCCTCCCAACCACAGGGGGCAGTATAGCCCAAGAAAAGTCATTGCTTCCTTTCTGTAACGTCACTTCCGGTCTGTTGAAGCGTGGGCTATAAAGAAACGCCGCTAGCAAACTAGCATAGTTAAAGGTAAATATAAACTTCTTTTTATCACAAATGACGTTTAACTTAACCTTGTGTGGCTTGACAGGTATGTATAAATAGCACATGGCCCGGATATTGTTACATTTCTGCCTAAAGTTGGATATTTTCTAAAATGCTAATGTATAGCTTTAGCAGTGCAAGTCCACACGGTAATAATAATAAATGTATTTATAATGTTCTAGAACAATGGCGGCTGATGACAAAATGGACGATTACCCTTACGAGATAGATGATCAGTTGAAGGGGTTTGACTCGTCTGTTTCTACTGTCAAAAACATGTTGGACAAACTGATGTCAATGCCCAGGAATGAGCTGATGCAAAAGGTAGGACGATTCCAGCACACACAAAACATAATCTGAGTTTGTTTCTTTAACCAAGAACTGCTGAAAAGTCGATGTATCCAGGGGTCATTGTTAAAAATGATTTAATGTAAAATAAATATCAAAACTATATATTTTGTATATTTAAACTAAGGCTGGGCGATATGGCCTTTTATTAATATCTCAATATTTTTAGGCCATGTCACGATACACGATACATATCTCTGTGTGGGGTTGATGAAAACTATTGAACACAAAACATTACGGTCGTTAACGAAGAAAAATCCATAAATTAGCTGCACCATTTTACAAGCCGCAGGGTGCAAAGCGCAGAAAAAAAAGTGCTGGCTAAAAATTTTATAAATACACCTCTGCAGAACATTGTATCCTTGTTAACATTAAAGTAAATCAATCAATCAATCAATCTTTATTTATATAGCCCTAAATCACAAGTGTCTCAAAGGGCTGCACAAGCCACAACGACATCCTCGGTACAAAGCCCACATAAGGGCAAGGAAAAACTCACCCCAGTGGGACGTCGATGTGAATGACTATGAGAAACCTTGGAGAGGACCGCATATGTGGGTAACCCCCCCCTCTAGGGGAGACCGAAAGCAATGGATGTCGAGTGGGTCTGACATAATATTGTGAGAGTCCAGTCCATAGTGGATCCAACATAATAGTAAGAGTCCAGTCCATAGTGGGGCCAGCAGGACACCATCCCGAGCGGAGACAGGTCAGCAGCGCAGAGATGTTCCCAGCCGATGCACAGGCGAGAGGTCCACCCCGGGTCCCGACTCTGGACAGCCAGCACTTCATCCATGGCCACCGGACCTGTGCCCCCCCCCCCTCAAGGAAAAGGGGAGCAGAGGAGAAAAGAAAAGAAACGGCAGATCAACTGGTCTAACAGGGGGGCTATTTAAAGGCTAGAGTATACAAATGAGTTTTAAGATGGGACTTAAATGCTTCTACTGAGGTAGCATCTCTAATTGTTACCGGGAGGGCATTCCATAGTACTGGAGCCCGAATAGAAAACGCTCTATAGCCCGCAGACTTTTTTTGGGCTCTGGGAATCACTAATAAGCCGGAGTTCTTTGAACGCAGATTTCTTGCCGGGACATATGGTACAATGCAATCGACAAGATAGGACGGAGCTAGACCGTGTAGTATTTTATACGTAAGTAGTAAAACCTTAAAGTCACATCTTAAGTGCACAGGAAGCCAGTGCAGGTGAGCCAGTATAGGCGTAATATGATCAAACTTTCTTGTTCTTGTCAAAAGTCTAGCAGCCGCATTTTGTACCAACTGTAATTTTTTAATGCTAGACATAGGGAGACCCGAAAATAATACGTTACAGTAGTCAAGACGAGACGTAACGAACGCATGAATAATGATCTCAGCGTCGCTAGTGGATAAAATAGAACAAATTTTAGCGATATTACGGAGATGAAAGACGGCCGTTTTAGTAACACTCTTAATGTGTGATTCAAACGAGAGAGTTGGGTCGAAGATAATACCCAGATTCTTTACTGATTCGCCTTGTGTAATTGTTTGGTTGTCAAATGTTAAGGTGGTATTATTAAATAAATGTCGGTGTTTAGCAGGACCGATAATCAGCATTTCCGTTTTCTTGGCGTTGAGTTGCAAGAAGTTCGCGGACATCCATTGTTTAATTTCATTAAGACACGCCTCCAGCTGACTACAATCCGGCGTGTTGGTCAGCTTTAGGGGCATGTAGAGTTGGGTGTCATCAGCATAACAATGAAAGCTAACACCGTATTTGCGTATGATGTCGCCTAGCGGCAGCATGTACATACTAAAGAGTGCAGGGCCAAGAACCGAAACCTGAGGGACTCCGCACGTTACCCTAACATAGTCCGAGGTCACATTATTATGGGAGACGCATTGCATCCTGTCAGTAAGATAAGAGTTAAACCACGACAAAGCTAAGTCTGACATACCAATACGTGTTTTGATACGCTCTAATAAAATATTATGATCGACGGTATCGAAAGCAGCGCTAAGATCAAGAAGCAGCAACATAGATGACGCATCAGAATCCATCGTTAGCAGTAGATCATTAGTCATTTTTGCGAGGGCTGTCTCCGTAGAGTGATTTGCCCTGAAACCGGATTGAAAAGGTTCACAGAGATTGTTAGACACTAAGTGTTCATTTAGCTGCTGTGCGACAATTTTTTCGAGGATTTTCGAAATAAAGGGAAGGTGGGACACCGGTCGGTAGTTTACCATGAGGTCAGGATCAAGGTTAGGTCTTTTGAGCAGAGGATGAATAACCGCTTTCTTGAATGCTAGGGGAACAGTGCCAGAGGAAAGTGATAAGTTTATAATATTTAGCACTGATGGACCTAATAATACAAAAAGCTCCTTGATAAGTTTACCAGGAAGTGGGTCAAGTAAACATGTTGTTTGTTTTATCCCACTTACACGCTGTAATAGTTCCTCTAATGTTATTTCATCAAAAAGAGAGAGACTATTTTGTATTGCAGTATCCGTCGTAGATACAGTTGTATCTGTGTTCATAGAACCCAGTTGTAGCTGGGATGCGTTGTCTTTAATCTCCTTTCTAATGAGTTCAATTTTCTTATTAAAGAAATTCATAAAGTCATCTGCCGAGTGGGTGGAGCTATTGGGAGGAGTCCCTTGTTGGGTTAGCGATGCTACTGTACTAAACAAAAATTTAGGGTCGTTTTTGTTGAGGCGGATGAGATTTGAGTAATATTTAGCTTTAGCTAAGGTAAGCATGCGTTTATACGTTATTAAACTATCACTCCATGCTTGATGGAAAACCTCAAGCTTGGTCGCGCGCCATTTGCGTTCCAACTTTCTACATGATAATTTATGAGCTCTGGATTCCTCTGTAAACCATGGGGTGCGCCTTTTAGGGGCCCTTTTTTGTTTTAGCGGTGCTATACTATCAATGGTTTTGCGCAGGGCATTGTCAAAGTTGTTAGTGAGGTTATCAATAGAGCCGACATAATTTGGGAATGGTGCCATTACCGAAGGCAGTAGGTCAGCAAGAGTCATCGTTGTGGTAGCATTAATGTTGCGGCTGCTATAGCAGTTATTATTATTATTAGTTTGTTGACAATGAGTCAGAACTTCGAATTTTATAAGGTAATGATCGGACATTACTTTAGTATACAGGAGTACCATAACTTTGGAGGTGGTGACACCCCTGACCAGCACTAGATCTATCGTATTGCCGTTGCGATGCGTAGGTTCATTTATTATTTGTGTAAGACCACAGCTATCAATTATAGTCTGGAGCGCCACGCACTGAGGGTCCGATGGGGTATTCATATGGATATTAAAGTCCCCCATTATGATTATATTGTCTGCGTGCGTCACAAGATCAGCAACGAACTCTGAGAATTCATTAATAAAGTCCGAGTAGGGCCTTGGGGGGCGGTAGATAACAGCCATATCGAGAGGCAGCGGTGCGACAGACCTCATAGTAAGCACCTCAAACGATTTGTATTTATTATTTAGGTTAGGGGTAAGGTTAAAGTTTTCATTGTATATTAGTGCGACCCCCCCACCCCTTTTAAGGGGACGGGCAATATGCGCATTCGTATAGTTAGGAGGAGATGCCTCATTTAGGGCAAAAAATTCGTCTGGTTTGAGCCAGGTTTCGCTAAGACCAATGACGTTAAGATTGTTGTCTCTAATGACCTCATTAACTAATAACGTTTTGGGAGACAATGATCTTATGTTTAAAAAGCCCATATTATAAGTATTGGGCTGTTTTGACGAGTTTTTGTTTAAATTATCCGTAGTAGAAATATTAATAATGTTGCGTTTATTATACGTAGTGCACTTTAAATAGTTTCGACCATATCTAGGAATTGATACGACGGGAATTTTCAGATTGTTTGCTTGATGCTGCGATCGACTGAACGCATCATGATTTGCCACCTCAGTAGAATGCATTTCTACCCCGGACACATTCACAACAGAAAACACATTATGTGAGTTGTGTGTTATTCTAAGAAAATTGCTATGCGTACAGGAATTATCCAGCCTGGTGCTGGCTAGTTCTAGCTTAACTGACTCCTCACCCGGACTAGCAGGCTCTGTAATTGCCTGTGACCGGGCTTGCTCTAGTGTAGTTAGTCAAATGTGACTTAAACAGTAGTCTATGTTCTTAGACAGGATGATGGCGCCTTCCTGGTTAGGGTGAAGGCCGTCCCTCATCAGCAAGCCTGGTTTGCCCCAGAAAGAGGGCCAATTATCAATAAACGTTAGTCCCTGTTGTCTACAGAAGCTAGCCAGCCACTTGTTAAGCGAGACTAATCTGCTATATCTCTCATCATTGCCTCTCGCAGGCAGGGGGCCAGAGACAATTACTCGATGCCTGGACATCTTTCTAGCGAGATCACAAGTCCTGGCTATATTAAACAAAAAAAGAAAGCAATATAGAACCACTTATAACAAATAACATTGTTTTTAACATTGTAACCGACAAGAAAATCCCCAAAAATGTAATTAAAAACATTTTGGACCAACTGAAATTTTTTTATTATTATAAACTAAAGAATTATGATAAATTTAACAGTAACATACCTCAGTAGCGAAATATATAAAACACTTCAACCTACAAAGCAACAAATTATAAAACTATTTTTTTTGTCATCAAAATGAGGAAATTAGGATTATTGATTATTATTATTTTGAGAAGGGCTGCACTGATGTGTTAACATGTTCACAGCTGGATCCTCTGGACCAAGCCAAACTGGATTTGATGTCGGCTTACACTCTCAATTCTTTATTCTGGAGTAAGTCTTCTGCTCACCATTTTTCAAAGAATGTATTTTGCTGCATTTATTTGACATTGTTGTTTTTTGTAGTGTACTTGGTCACACAGGGCATGAATCCCAGAGATCATGGAGTCAAACAGGAACTGGTACGTTTTATTTTTTATAGGCTCTGTTGTCCAGCTCGATGTGTTTATTCGCTACATGACGCTTGCGTGTCTGCTTAGGAGCGAATCCGAACGTACATGAACAGAGTGAAGGAGATCACCGACAAGAAGAAAGCGGCCCGCTTGGACAAAGGAGCGGCCGCACGCTTCCTGAGAAACGCCTTTTACGATCCCAAAGAAAAAGGCTCCAGGAAAAAAGGAGCAGCGGCGGCAGTGTCCAACAAGAATTCAGACGCGACGCCGTCAAAGCGTGCAAAGAAGAGATGAGTTAGAAGAAGTCTCACTGCTGTGGATTAAAACCATGTAGTGTAAATACAAGTCCAGATTTTAATGTAAAATGGCGTTGTAATAGCTTTGTTAAAATGTTTCTAATTAAGTTTACCATGTAGTGGACTTAAGACCAGTTCTGTATGTAGTATGCCATTTTTCCTTTATGCAAATGATATCTCTGCTTCAAGTGATTCTGTGAATCCATATTTTTATTTGACATTGTATGCAGTGCTCATACTTGTATGCAGTGTTCTCAAGGGTTGACACTTGGTATAAAAACATACCGGTACCTTTTTTACGGCTCACTGATATCTGTGTCATTATTTGAACATATCCCATGACTGGGACTTAAATTTCACACAGCAGCTTTATCAAAACAAATGTCTTTACTAAGATATGAATATTGCATCCTATTGACCGTCTAAAGCAGAGGTGTCAAACTCGTTTTCATTGAGGGCCACATCGCAGTTTTGGTTGCCCTCAGAGGGCCGCGTTTAACAATGAGTAATATAGGAATGTACATGTATATATATAATACATTAAGCTGCAAACAAAATCTTTAAATTTTACTTTAAAAGCTGGCAGCTCAGTCACCAGAATGTTACAGTGAAAGCAGTGTGTTTTTTATAGCATATAAGAAATGGAATAAATCAGTGGTCCCCAACCTTTTTGTAACTGCGGACCGGTCAACGCTTGAAAATTTGTCCCACGGACCGGGGGGGATTTAAACATTTTTAAAATTTTTTGGTCTTAAAAAGATACAATCATGTGTGCTTACAGACTGTATCCCTGCAGACTGTATTGATCTATATTGATATATAAACAACCCTTTTGTGTGAATGAGAGGGAGGTTTTTTGGGTTGGTACACTAATTGTAAGTGTATCTTGTGTTTTCTATGTTGATTTAATAAAAAACAAAAAAAACTAATTATTATTTTTTTTATAATTTCTTGTGCGGCCCGGTACCAATCGATCCACGGACCGGTACCGGGACCACTGGAATAAATGGAATGGAATGGAGAAATAATACCGCTGTTTTTAGCGGTAAAATTCATGCAACAGAGCTGCCAGTTTTTTTTTTTTACCTTGTTTCAATGTTTTTTTTTTGTGTGTTTTTTTTAATGTTTTAGTGTTTTACTGTATATGGAAAAAAACAGTACCAAAGTTGATTTTACAGTAAAAAACTCAGTTGGTGGATTTAACCGTAAAATCTATTGTCAATTTTACAGTGTACAATTTGATTGATTATTTGTTTTTAAATCATAAGTCAAGCAGATATTTAAGTACAGTATTTACCTTTATTTTAACAAAAAATATTTTTGCAATACATAATATTTAGATTTTGATAATATTGAATTTTAAAATATATGCAATTGCATGCAGTATATGCTTTTCAATGTCAAAAGGGAAATAAATATATTTAGTAAGAAAAGATTTAGCATTTTATTAACGCATATTTATAGGCTTTCGCGGGCCACTTAAAATAATGTGGCGGGCCAGATTTGGCCCTCGGGCCTTGAGTTCTTCACCTGTGGTCTAAAGGGAATCAATAAGATGCTGTTGCATATCACTACAAGCACAATAAAAACTTAAAATTATAGTTTAGATAGATGATTTAGTGTATTTTTAAAATTTTTATTTAAATAGATTTTTATTACTACAACTACTTAATAACTAAATTATTTTTTTAATGATTTCATCCAACGCATCCAAAGCTGACATCCGGGTATTTATGGCTTAAAAGAGGGAATACAGGAAGTGAAAGCAGGTGCAAAGAGAAAAATGGCAGTTGAAACGAACCGTTTATACTTTGCTGCATTGTAACTCGAGGACGACACAAGATTTCAAACAGAAAAACCACAAAAATTAAACAACATTGGTTGAGTTAAGTCAACGAACAAGGACTGTGTTAGTTAATCAAACTACCCGGAAGTCGATGAGGGCGTCCCGCCAAACAAACTCAACCATTAAAAGTGTTGGAAACCACAGAATCTTCTAAACGAGGTAAGCAAAAGATAAATGTTTCTTACACGACGTCATGTTCATGTGACAGTAATATTGAAATTTTAATGGCAGAAAAAACAAACTCAATTTGTTTGTCCCTCGTTAAGTGACACGATGACGTCATACACTATTCTGTGGAGCAACCAATCAACGCCAAACAAACTTAACCATTAAAAGTGTTGGAAAACTTCAACCGCAACCACAGAATCTTCTAGACGAGGTAAGCAAAAGATAAATGTTTCGAACTCGACGTAATTTTCGTGTGACAGTAATATTGACATTTTAATGGCAGAAAAAACAAACTCCATTTATTTGTCCCTCGTCAACTGACACGATGACGATATGCATGAAAACTCACCAACCTTTTCAGGTGCATCAGGTCCGGCGACAAATTAGATATTTTTTAAAAATAACTCAATAGCGACCCCTTAAAAATTAGAAAAAATGGCCCCTGCTACCAGATTCAGTTATCGTCGCGAAAATCGATTGACATTTCCATTATGAGAGGATGAACGTAAAAGTCTCAAGAATAGGCTGACCATATTGTGAAATCCCAAAAAGAGGACACATATATGATATATGCGTGCCAACGCCGGGACTAGGTGAAAATGTGCCAATGATACTTGAACTTGCTTTATAAATAATATATTTATTTAAATAAAGCATTTTTTCCTCCTCTATTGACATCAGTGTTGGCTCTAGGAATTTTAAAAATGTGGGACCCCATCAAGTCATAAAAATGGGTCCCACAGTAAATTTTTGGGGTCCTACTTTTTTGTAAGCGTTTTGAAAAAAAAAGATAAACGTATGCATTATCCTGTTATATCTCACATTCTATATTGTGTTTTGGAAAAAGGTTGTCATAAACGTTACTTAATTCATAAAAAAACAACAAAAAAACAACAAAACAAATGTGTATGCATATGAAAATGTATTCACTTATAAACATTCATTCACTTTCTTCTTTCCTTCATGGATCTGAACTTTACCGCTGCTGGTAGTTTTTTCCTATGTTTTTATTTATTAAGTTGTAGGTGTATTTATTTCAGTATAAAAGTGTAAAAAGTGTTTTGCTTCGGTCATGAAATGATGATAATGGTGTGCCAGGGCATACATACATTTTATATTTAACGCTTAAATCCCTGGAGTCTACATCAACTTCAGATCTATCCCTCATTTCAAAATGTTTTAGTTTTTTTTATGTTGGTTTTTTGTTTGTTTGTTTTTCCGCCCATTTTTGTCAAACAAAACTATGTTTTTAATGGCAAACACACAAAATATGCAAAATCTTCCACCAAAAATGTTTTTCAAAGTGGAATATTTGATGTGAAGTAATCGGAACCTTGGATAGGTCAATAATTCATAATAACTAGGGATGTCCGATAATGGCTTTTTTGCCGATATCCGATATTCCGATATTGTCCAACTCTTAATTACCGATACCGATATATACAGTCGTGGAATTAACACATTATTATTCCTAATTTGGACAACCAGGTATGGTGAAGATAAGGTCCTTTTTTACAAAATTAATAAAATAAAATAAGATAAATTAATTAAAATAATTTTTTTGAGTAAAAAGGAAAGTAAAACAATATAAAAACAGTTACCGGTACATAGAAACTAGTAATTAATGAAAATGAGTAAAATTAACTGTTAAAGGTTAGTACTATTAGTGGACCAGCAGCACGCACAATCATGTGTGCTTACGGACTGTATCCCTTGCAGACTGTATTGATATATATTGATATATAATGTAGGAACCAGAATATTAATAACAGAAAGAAACAACCCTTTTGTGTGAATGAGTGTAAATGGGGGAGGGAGGTTTTTTGGGTTGGTGCACTAATTGTAAGTGTATCTTGTGTTTTTTATGTTGATTTAATAAAAAAAAAACAAAAAAAAACCCCGATACTGATAATAAAAAAACGATACCGATAATTTACGATATTACATTTTAAAGCATTTATCTCTAATAATAACGTTGATTTTGATTCAATATTATGTTTTGAGCAATGACTGTTTGAAAACCCCCCAAAAAACAGCTTTGTTTTATTAGTCAACATTGCAACTTTTTCTAAATTACATTTCACCTTTAAAGGGGAACATTATCACCAGACCTATGTAAGCGTCAATATATACCTTGATGTTGCAGAAAAAATACCTTTTTTTTTTTTTTAACCGATTTCCGAACTCTAAATGAGTGAATTTTGGCGAATTAAACGCCTTTCTATTATTCGCTCTCGGAGCGATGACGTCACAACGTGACGTCACATCGGGAAGCAATCCGCCATTTTCTCAAACACATTACAAACACCGAGTCAAATCAGCTCTGTTATTTTCCGTTTTTTCGACTGTTTTCCGTACCTTGTAGACATCATGCCTCGTCGGTGTGTTGTCGGAGGGTGTAACAACACGAACAGGGACGGATTCAAGTTGCACCAGTGGCCCAAAGATGCGAAAGTGGCAAGAAATTGGACGTTTGTTCCGCACACTTTACCGACGAAAGCTATGCTACGACAGAGATGGCAAGAATGTGTGGATATCCTGCGACACTCAAAGCAGATGCATTTCCAACGATAAAGTCAAAGAAATCTGCCGCCAGACCCCCATTGAATCTGCCAGAGTGTGTGAGCAATTCAGGGACAAAAGACCTCGGTAGCACGGCAAGCAATGGCGGCAATTTGTTCCCGCAGACGAGCGAGCTAAACCCCCTGGATGTCTTGGCTCACACCGTCCCTTATGCCACCGAAGATGATCAAGAGAAGAATATCGACCCTAGCTTCCCTGGCCTGCTGACATCAACTCCAAAACTGGACAGATCAGCTTTCAGGAAAAGATAGCGGATGAGGGTATGTCTACAGAATATATTAATTGATGAAAATTGGGCTGTCTGCACTCTCAAAGTGCATGTTGTTGCCAAATGTATTTCATATGCTGTAAACCTAGTTCATAGTTGTTAGTTTCCTTTAATGCCAAACAAACACATACCAATCGTTGGTTAGAAGGCGATCGCCGAATTCGTCCTCGCTTTCTCCCGTGTCGCTGGCTGTCGTGTCGTTTTCGTCGTTTTCGCTTGCATACGGTTCAAACCGATATGGCTCAATAGCTTCAGTTTCTTCTTCAATTTCGTTTTCGCTACCTGCCTCCACACTACAACCATCCGTTTCAATACATGCGTAATCTGTTGAATCGCTTAAGCCGCTGAAATCCGAGTCTGAATCCGAGCTAATGTCGCTATAGCTTGCTGTTCTATGCGCCATGTTTGTTTGTGTTGGCATCACTATGTGACGTCACAGGAAAATGGACGGGTGTACTAAACGATGGTTAAAATCAGGCACTTTGAAGCTTTTTTTAGGGATATTGCGTGATGGATAAAATTTTGAAAAAAACTTTGAAAAATAAAATAAGCCACTGGGAAATGATTTTTAATGGTTTTAACCCTTCTGAAATTGTGATAATGTTCCCCTTTAAGCTTTTTTATTTCACTTTTGTTATGTTTTTGTTTATTTTAATAGTATTTTTAAGAATGTGCCGTGGGCCTTCAAAACATTAGCTGTGGGCGGCAAATGGCCTCCGGGGCACACTTTTGACACCCCTGCTATAGATAATAAAAAAATTAAATCTAATAAATCTATGGATAAAAAGCAGAGCCTGGCGACGCATGCGCGTTTATCATAACGCACACTCAGCATCTCTGCTTCAGTAAACAATGACAGTGATGACGTCACTGTCAGCGATGCTAACTTGTCCGCCACTTCTCCAAGAGACTCCTTTTGAACACTCCTCGCACATTAACACTTCAAAAGGCAAACAATTGCCCCGTTTTTTTGACCTGCAAAGTATGTTTTTGGGGTGGAGGAGTCTGCTCGGGTGCTGGTTAGCTTGAAGCTAACAGCTAACCTGTCTCCATCCTCGAACGATGTGGATCCAGCGGGAGATAAAAGTGAAGTTTCCATGGACTCACAAAGACTAAAATAACTAATTTATTGGAGTTAAAAATGTTGACTTTACACTCACCTTAGTGTTTACCATGAAGTCTTTATTTTGACAGCCCCTCGCGGTAAACTTGTCCGAGTGCAAACTGAGGCAGTATTTGTATTTGATAAAACTTTTGGCGAATCAAAATTAAAACACAATAAACGGAGACGGAAATTTGACCCGGCAAATCTAAACAAAACAAAACACTGGTGGAAAGCGATAATCGATACAATAGCACCTTTTATGTGCTTATTTCAGCAAGACAATGCCAAGCCACGTGTCACATCAACATGGCTTCATAGTAAAAGAGTGCGGGTACTAGACTGGCCTGCCTGTAGCCCAGACCTGTCTCCCATTGAAAATGTGTGGCGCATTATGAAGCCTAAAATACCACAACGGAGACCCCCGGACTGTTGAACAACTTAAGCTGTACATCAAGCAAGAATGGGAACGAATTCCACCTGAGAAGCTTAAAAAATGTGTCTCCTCAGTTCCCAAACATTTACTGAGTGTTGTTAAAAGGAAAGGCCATGTAACACAGTGGTGAACATGCCCTTTCCCAACTACTTTGGCACGTGTTGCAGCCATGAAATTCTAAGTTAATTATTATTTGCCAAAAAAAAATAAAGTTTATGAGTTTGAACATCAAATATGTTGTCTTTGTAGTGCATTCAATTGAATATGGGTTGAACAGGATTTGCAAATCATTGTATTCCGTTTATATTTACATCTAACACAATTTCCCAACTCATATGGAAACGGGGTTTGTAAAACGGATATTTAACTGTTAGGGGTGTAACGGTCGATCGATTTATATGCCCAAATTTCAAGTACCGTAAATAACGGACTATAGATTGCTACTTTTTTCCTACGCTTTGAATCCTGTGGCTTATAAAACGGTGCAGCTTATCAATGGGTTTTTCTTCGTTGACGGCCATATTGCAAAACAAAGACACCGAAGAAGTGTGGTATTGTTTGGGCTACGGCGTCATCTTTTGGATGAGTTTGCTCACTGCAGGTACTAAAGTGGTCTTCTTTTTAGAGCTTTCAACTGGAAGTAGAAAGTGCCGTTCCATCTTTGAGCCGTCCATAGCCTTTCTACTCGTTTGGATTCTTCATTCATCATTCCAAGCCACGTTTGTAAGTTTCAAAATATAACTAAAACAATTCTTACCTACTAAATCGCCCCATGTGTGATGTCTGTAGGAGTGTTTTCATGCATATTTGTACGTGCTATCCTGATGTAATCAAGCATAAGATAATATGCTAACACCTTTACGAGTGTCTGTAATATTGTTAACTTACAACGGAATTTTTTTTGTATTGTTTCAGTTTCATAAATTCCACATTGAATATGGGTTGAAAAGGATTTGCAAATCATTGTATTCCCTTTATATTTACATCTAACACAATTTCCCAACTCATATGGAAACGGGGTTTGTACAAACCCCGTTTCCATGTTCACCACTGTGTTACATCACCTTTTCTTTTAACACCACTCAATAAACGATTGGGAACTGAGGAAACTAATTGTTGAAGCTTTGAAAGTGGAATTCTTTCCCATTCTTGTTTTATGTAGAGCTTCAGTCGTTCAACAGTCCGGGGTCTAACACAATTTCCCAACTCATATGGAAACGGGGTTTGTACATTTATTTTAACAGAGTTGACACAAGCCACTGTAGACAAGTTTAGAAAGGACCAGCTATCAAAATCTCCCTGGATTCTAGACAATAGTGGAACAAAGTTGGCTTCATAAAGCTCTGCAAGCGTATGTGTGACCTGGACGCCCAAGTATGTGAAACTTTGTGAGGCAGTTTTAAAGGGAAAATTGTGTAGAGGATATATCTTGGCAGCAGAATTTATAGGAAATATTTCACTTTTCCCCAAGATCAATTTGTAACCAGACACAAGTCCAAAATCTTGGAGAGTACTTAAGGCACCCGGGACCGAGACGGAGATGGCCGAGACATATAGAAGCACTGTGTCTACATATGCCCGCGGACATGTTATTTTTATTCCTTTACGGGGTGTTTTGTGGCAGTAGTGATATGGCAAATGTTTACGTTTCTTGGGTCAACTCTCTTAGAACCATCCAGGACGGCTTTTTAATAGTGTGCAGGTGAGCAGCAGGAAAAATTTTACATAGTGATCAGTATTACCTTTGTTACTACTTTAAAGCAACAGTATGTAAACAGTCGCTCAAAAGCAGTTCAGGTCCTGTTTTGCTTCACAAGGCTTTGCTATGAACATTGATACCAGCAGAGGGTGCTGTTGCTCAATATGCAACTGGTGTATTGCCACTGTCTTTACTGTGTATTGTATTTCCTCCAAAAAGGCAGGCAAGACGTGTAAAAACAAGGTTTAATGTTACATAAGCCATAATCCTCAAAATGATATCAAAAGGAATTAAATACCTAATACTGAACACTGCATTTCTTTATAACTTTCAGCTACAGCATGATTGCAAAAGCCACTACATAAAGCCATAACACAACAACTATAAACCAACAATATACAGACACAACAGTAGTGACCAATGTTCCCTCTAAGGTGCGCGCGCCTGTGCAATTGCGCACTGCTCAAGCGTCCTCTGCGCACGGCAAATCTATGCCACGCACAAAATCAAGTAAAAAAATAAGCGCATAACAATTTTCGACACACGGACACGACAGAGAAAACAGTTTTTGTCATCATTGTTCAAATATTGTAACGTCTGTCAGGACGCTTTGAGGACATGAATTCCATCGATCACTTTACTGAGCAAAACTCTTTATTGTCGGCCATAAACACATCACCAAAACATTAGTAAAAAAATGATATCTAGCAAAACTGGTCATTTTCTGCAGTACAAACCAGACCAAAACCAACTTTGTTATATCAACAGCAGCCTCTCGCTCTTTCTCACTTGCGCCCACACATGCACATATGGCACTTAGCCAGTGATGCGTTTACAGCCACACAAAAAGTCGGACAACTCCAACACCACACATAAAGTGTCATTCCAGGTCGTTACACTATGATTTACCAATCAAATGTGTGCTTATTCTAGTGTCATTTATTAGGAATCTTAATTTATAAATATTAATCATGAAATGCTGTTAGTATATTAAATAAATATTAATACAAATATATTTTTTACAAACAGGAAGTTGCAGGAATGTACACATGATCCCCTGCTTACATCTCATTGTGCAACATGTGAATGTTTTAATGGGAACTAAATGCAATGTCTGAAAGGGGTACAAATTATTTCCAAAGCAGGACCTCCACCCAGACAAACAATACAAGTACACAGTTCATGAAAAACAATATTTTTTGTTATTGTTATTGTCATTGTAAGTGGGCCTGAACACTTACATTAGAAAATAACCTCATGGAAATGACTGCTGTCATTTGATTATAATAATAAGAGAATGTTGTCTGTCTATCTGTGTTAGCTCTGCGATGAGGTGGGGACTTGTCCAGGGTGTACCCCGCCTTCCGCCCGAATGCAGCTGAGATAGGCTCCAGCACCCCCTGCGACCCCGAAAGGGACAAGCGGTAGAAAATGGATGGATGGAGATTGAACTTGTTATTTAGTCAGGTTTGGGATAGGTGTGCTGCTGGTGTAGCCACAGTGTGCACGTCTGATGTTGCTCACATGGGCTCCACTGAATGAGTTTTTGCGTTTGCTCACACACATGAAAAATTAGAGGGAACATAGGTAGTGACACAGGACAGGTTTTGGCGACGGACCTCAATGGCTGAAAACGGTGTAATAAACAAAGTTAGAAAACTAAGTAAAGTGTGACATCTTTTTTAGTCATAAATAACTTTTTAAATTTTTCAACAATACAAATACACTATTTTAATCACACCATTTTTAACTTTCCGCGCTCACCTCCGTTGTGTCTGTCGCATACTTTGTGGCTTAAAGTTGTGTTTTTACATTATTGTGTTGTGTTTTTTTTTAATGGGAAATACTATACTTTGACTTTCACAAAGTGCATTATTTTTAATTTTTTTAAACATGCCTCAAAACAGCTACAAAAACAATGAAGGCACACAGCTTCAGTCTACGTCCGTACAGCGGCGTTTTAAAAAGTAATTGGTTTTACTTCTTGAAACCGATACAGATAATTTCCGATATTACATTTTAAAGCATTTATCGGCCGATAAAATATGCAGGCCGATATTATCGGACATCTCTACTATTAACATATACCGTATTTTTCGGACTATAAGTCGCAGATTTTTTCATAGTTTGGCCGGGCTCCAGTGCGACTTATGTATGTTTTTTTCCCTCTTTATTATGCATTTTCGGCAGGTGCGACTTATACTCCAGTGCGACTTATATTCCGAAAAATACGGTATTCATCACCGACTCCATTTACATCCTGTTCTATTTCAATCATTATGTACATACCATTGTTCTTGGGCTATATCTGGGAACCGTGTACTAAACTTTGTCTCATGTGTTTTATGTGTGCTGGTATGACAATACGGATCCTTGAAGTTAGGACAAGGACTTTGACGACTGTCATGAATATTATTTAAAATTGGAGCCTTTCACCTTTTTCATATCCTGAGCTTCCGGGCTTTAAAACCACCGGACGACGTGTTGAGCCATCAAAGAAAGGAGCACAAAACCACCTCCGACTCCTTTTTATAGTCACCGCTATCACATGTTTGTAGCGGTCAAGCAGCTGCTAGCATGCCCGCAACGCTCCCCATTCCCCAGCGGACTCACTTGAGGTGCGTAATGGATTAGATCCCCCTCGTAATCCCGGGACAGTGTTGTCTTCGGGGTCCGCACAGGGGCGGATGAGACCACAGCTGCTCGGACATAAATTTTCCAAAGGAATGCCTGAAGTTGGAGGCTCGGACTTAAAGAGCATGACTGGAGATTCCTCACCGCTTGACAAATGGCCGCCCGGGGGACTGTTGGTGTGTGCTTTTATGGACGCATGTGTGTGAGAGTAGACACGTCCAAGGCTTTTGTGCACAATTGGTGAGGAAGACGGGAGTTGCATGTCGCGTTTTTAAGCAGCGAAATGGCAGGACACGAACAACTTAAATAGACTAGCAGGGTAACTCTCATAATGTCGAGTGCAGTGTTTTTTTATACCATAGGGTTGACAAACTATCTGTTTCTCAGTTGTGGTCCGTATGGGCCGCAGCACTACTCAGTTGTAGTACACGTTCCCACCACTTGTGGCATTAATGACAATATCAAACAAACTGAAGAAGTCCTGAGCTGAAGTCATAGATAAGTTTCTTAAGCGCAAGAATTATGACTAAAGTGGTTAAGCTGTATTTTTATTTCCACTTTGATTTTATTGACAAGTCAGTTAAGAAACATGATCAATTAAAGCTGCAAGCAGCGTTGGTTGGGCCCGCATATATGGCAGGTGCTAGTCCTAAGTGTCCCAATAATTTTGTCCAGTTTTAGTCCTAAGTGTCCCAATACTTTTGTCAAGTTGTAGTCCTAAGTGTCCCAATACTTTTGTCCAGTGGTAGTCCTAAGTGTCCCAATACTTTTGTCAAGTTTTAGTCCCAAGTGTCCCAATACTTTTGTCCAGTGTAAGTGTCCCAATACTTTTGTCCAGTGGTAGTCCTAAGTGTCCCAATACTTTTGTCCAGTGGTAGTCCTAAGTGTCCCAATACTTTTGTCCAGTTTTAGTCCTAAGTGTCCAAATACTTTTGTCCAGTTTTAGTCCTAAGTGTCCCAATACTTTTGTCAAGTTGTAGTCCTAAGTGTCCCAATACTTTTGTCCAGTGTAGGTGTCCCAATACTTTTGTCCAGTGGTAGTCCTAAGTGTCTCAATACTTTTGTCAAGTTTTAGTCCCAAGTGTCCCAATACTTTTGTCCAGTGTAAGTGTCCCAATACTTTTGTCCAGTGGTAGTCCTAAGTGTCCCAATACTTTTGTCCAGTGGTAGTCCTAAGTGTCCAAATACTTTTGTCCAGTTTTGGTCCCAAGTGTCCCAATACTTTTGTCAAGTTGTAGTCCTAAGTGTCCCAATACTTTTGTCCAGTGTAGGTGTCCCAATACTTTTGTCCAGTGGTAGTCCTAAGTGTCCCAATACTTTTGTCAAGTTTTAGTCCCAAGTGTCCCAATACTTTTGTCCAGTGTAAGTGTCCCAATACTTTTGTCCAGTGGTAGTCCTAAGTGTCCCAATACTTTTGTCCAGTGGTAGTCCTAAGTGTCCCAATACTTTTGTCCAGTTTTAGTCCCAAGTGTCCCAATACTTTTGTCAAGTTGTAGTCCTAAGTGTCCCAATACTTTTGTCCAGTGTAGGTGTCCCAATACTTTTGTCCAGTGGTAGTCCTAAGTGTCCCAATACTTTTGTCAAGTTTTAGTCCCAAGTGTCCCAATACTTTTGTCCAGTGTAAGTGTCCCAATACTTTTGTCCAGTGGTAGTCCTAAGTGTCCCAATACTTTTGTCCAGTGGTAGTCCTAAGTGTCCAAATACTTTTGTCCAGTTTTAGTCCTAAGTGTCCCAATACTTTTGTCAAGTTTTAGTCCCAAGTGTCCCAATACTTTTGTCCAGTGTAAGTGTCCCAATGCTTTTGTCCAGTGGTAGTCCTAAGTGTCCCAATACTTTTGTCAAGTTGTAGTCCTAAGTGTCCCAATACTTTTGTCCAGTGTAGGTGTCCCAATACTTTTGTCCAGTGGTAGTCCTAAGTGTCTCAATACTTTTGTCAAGTTTTAGTCCCAAGTGTCCCAATACTTTTGTCCAGTGTAAGTGTCCCAATACTTTTGTCCAGTGGTAGTCCTAAGTGTCCCAATACTTTTGTCCAGTGGTAGTCCTAAGTGTCCAAATACTTTTGTCCAGTTTTAGTCCTAAGTGTCCCAATACTTTTGTCCAGTGTAGGTGTCCCAATACTTTTGTCCAGTGGTAGTCCTAAGTGTCTCAATACTTTTGTCAAGTTTTAGTCCCAAGTGTCCCAATACTTTTGTCCAGTGGTAGTCCTAAGTGTCCCAATACTTTTGTCAAGTTTTAGTCCCAAGTGTCCCAATACTTTTGTCCAGTATAAGTGTCCCAATACTTTTGTCCAGTGGTAGTCCTAAGTTTGTTTCAATATCCATTTCTCTGTTCTCAATTGTTGATGACTGATGATAACAACCAAACCTAACCCCCCCCCCCCACACACACACACACCCAATTTAAGTGGACCCCGACTTAAACAAGTTGAAAAACTTATTCGGATGTTACCAT
>NC_084549.2:62377500-62387500 GCF_033978685.3 Nerophis lumbriciformis | reverse complement strand
ATGGTCACTGACTCAGGGATAGAGGAAGACTCGAGTTTCATTGACTCAGGGGTTGAGGAAGACTTTATGTTCACTGACTCACTGGTTAAGGAAGACTCAAGTTTCACTAACTCAAAGGTTGACAAAGACTCAAGTTTCACTAACTCCGCGGTTGTGGAAGACTCAAGATTCCCTAACTCAGGGGTTGAGGAAGACCGAATGTTCACTGACTCACTGGTTAAGGAAGACTCGAGTTTCACTGACTCACGGCCCAATGGTCACTGACTTAGGGATCGAGGAAGACTCGAGTTTCATTGACTCAGGGGTTGAGGAAGACTTTATGTTCACTGACTCACTGGTTAAGGAAGACTCAAGTTTCACTAACTCAAAGGTTGACATAGACTCAAGTTTCACTAACTCCGCGGTTGTGGAAGACTCAAGATTCCCTAACTCAGGGGTTGAGGACGACTTGAGTTTCATTTACTCAGGGGTTGAGGAAGACTTTATGTTCACTGACTCACTGGTTAAGGAAGCCTCAAGTTTCACTAACTCAAAGGTTGACAAAGACTCAAGTTTCACTAACTCCGCAGTTGAGGAAGACTCAAGATTCCCTAACTCGGGGGTTGAGGAAGACCCAATGTTCACTGACTCACTGGTTAAGGAAGACTCAAGTTTCACTAACTCAAAGGTTGACAAAGACTCAAGTTTCACTAACTCAGCGGTTGTGGAAGACTCAAGATTCCCTAACTCAGGGGTTGAGGAAGACCCAATGTTCACTGACTCACTGGTTAAGGAAGACTCGAGTTTCACTGACTCATGGGTGCTTGACGAAGATTTGCGTTTCACTGACTCACAGGTGCTCGATGAAAAACTCGAGTTTCACTGACTTGCAAGATGAGAAAGGCCCAATGGTCACTGACTCAGGGATCGAGGAAGACTCGAGTTTCATTGACTCAGGAGTTGAGGACGACTTGAGTTTCATTGACTCAGGGGTTGAGGAAGACTTTATGTTCACTGACTCACTGGTTAAGGAAGACTCAAGTTTCACTGATTCAGGGGATGATGACGACTCAAGAGTCATTGACTCAGGGGTTGAGCAAGACTCTAGTTTCACTGACTCAAGGGTTGCGGACAACTCGAGTTTAATTGACTTAGAGGACAACTCAAGTTTCACTGACTAAAGTGTTGAGAAGGACTCAAATTTCACTCACTCGGGTTGAGGACAACTTGAGTTTCACTGACTAAGGGATTGAGGAAGACTCGAGTTACACTGACTCAGAGGTTGAGGAAGGCGTGCGTTTCACTGACGCAGGGTTGAAAGAAAACTCAAGTTTCATTTACTCACGAGTTGAGGAAGACTTTAGTTTCACTGACTCATGGTATGAGCAAGATTTGAGTTTCAATGACTCGCAGATTGAGGAAGACTCAAGTTGCACTGACTCATGGGTGCCTGACAAAGATTTGAGTTTAAATGACTCACAAGTCCTGGATGAAAACTCGCGTTTCACCAACTCACAAGTCCTCGATGAAGACTCGCGTTTCACTGACTCAGGCGTAGAGGAAGACTTGTGTTTCACTGACTCGCAGGTTGAGGCAAACTCAGGTTTCACAGGCTCACTGGTGCTCGGTAAAGACTCATGTTTCACTGACTCAGGAGTTGAGAAACACTCTAGTTTCGCTAACTCAATGATGACAAAGAATCAAGTTTCACTGGCCGATGGATGCTCAATGAAGACTTGTGTTTTGCTGGCTCATGGGTTGAGGTAGACTCAAGTTTCACTGACTCACTGGTGCTCGGTGAAGACTTGAGTTTCATTGACCCAAGAGAGACTCAGACTCTGCGCATGTACAAGATTCTGAGCATGTGCTCTGTGACAAGTGACTTGAGTAATTGGAGTACCCGATTCAGATCAGAGAGTGACTCATAATAAAGAGTCAGTACAAGGATTGGAGTTGATATGAGTTGGATCAACGCACTGTTGCAAGATAAAACACAAACTGAAGAAATTAACAATTAAAGTTATGACAATTTTTTTTATTAATGTGCGTTTTTAGCGAGAGCAAACATGAAGCACCAAATATATTTATTGAGCTACCTTTTGAATGAATGAATGTAAGGAAAATAAAGTACATTTCATAAGTGTGTGATTAAAGTTCCTCAGCAGGAAGTCCCACCTCCTTGCTGTGTTTCAGAGCCGCCGACTGCTCACTTTCATGCAAGATTAACTTGTAGCTTCTCACAGTTTGCATTTTGAATGTCGCCGCATGCTTTTCCAGCTCGTGCACGCTATCAAAACCACCCGTGCCCTTACTGAGACACGCCGCTGAGCCGTATCACCCGTCTGCAGTCAGATCCCGTGCAGGAAGTGCTGCTGGAAACTGGATAATCCCCAGCAGCAACGCGGTGGGACCGTTGTGGAGCGACCCGCCGTGTTAGCCTAGCAACCCGCCTCGTTCTAAACAAGTGGTTAGCATCTTCGTTAGCATTCTGGATATTAACAAATGTCTTGTTTTTTGTGCGCCGACTTTCTAAAGGAAGGTCATGCACCTTTGCTTGGACCTAGCAGAAAGTTCTAGAGAGGCCCACCGCCGTCTTCAGTTTGGCCCGCGAGACGTCAGGAGGTTAATAATGAAACTGTCCCGCATGGTGCCTCCAGCTTAGTTTCAATTGTCTGATAGTCTTATTGTTGCAAATATGCCACCATCTTGTAGACTACGTGAGTAAATCAAGTCAATGACCACAAATTGTACGTTGATGACCTTGTACTTATATGACCCAGTCCAAACAACCTTTCCCGCTCATGGCGCAATTAAACTGCAACCAACACAGGAAATCACCAAATATGCTCACTGAACCTTGTGCATATTAGAACAAATGTCCAAGCACTATACATAACTCAAAATAACAACCATTACTACCATGCACTAATCCATGTTTTTATCTGCTTGTTACGTATTTCTGATTGATTACAAAACTAAGAAGCAAACAAGGTAGCAGTCTAACTTTCACATACTCTTGATAGCCAATTGTATTAATTATTGATTATATATCCCTAATATAAAATAATATATATGTGTATATATATATATTGTCAAGTCAAAGTACAGAGCAGCACAAACACCACTGATTTGCAGAGCACACTCCAGGCCTGAAGGGGCAACAGTGAGAGCTGAGGGCTGAAAATCTCCACCTGCTTCCAACAGATTGGTTTGATTGAATTCACCTGTTCACCTGCTCAGAGCACATGCTCAAAATGTTTGAGTTTCAGTCAGTCACCCCTTTGACATGCTGCTAGAAGGAAGGAAGGCAGCTCCTGTTTGGACTCAGAAGACGCAACTGGTGAGGAAACCAAGGGAGAGAAGATAATTTCACTGGGGAGAATCTTTAAAGAAGATAATTCCACTGATGTTTACACAATTGTTTAAGTTCACTGAAAGTAAATTTAAAAAAGTATCTGTGATGTTTAAGTTTATTCTTATAATTAGGATGGATTGTTTAAATTTAATTTCATTCATATTGTTGGAAATGTTTAAATGTATTCTTAAACCTAGACCCTATCAGTGGAAATTAATTTGTTTGGATTGATTTAAAGGAAAGCAAAGCATGTATTATGATGTATGTTTATGAAACACTAATGTGTTTTTTTTTCTGTTTGGTTAAGGTTATCAACCTAATCTACCAACAGCTATTCAACCCCCACTATACTGCTAATCTACCAACAGCTATTCAACCCCCACTATACTGCTATTCACCTATTCACCTATTCAACCCCCACTATTCGACTATTCATTTTGTTCATCCATTCATCTACACCAATAACCCACTTTATTTTATTGCTTCAAATCAAACATCAATAAATCACAAGGAAAAAGGATTGAGTTGTCCCTTTGAGTCCTTCCTGAGTCCAACTGGCCCTTTCAAGTTCGGGCAAGGCTGTGAAAAAACCTGGAGAACTTGACAGTTGATAACCACCAGCGTGGCAGTGAAGACGAGGATTAAAGGCCTGAAGTCAAAGAAGCTGCTGTCGCAAAGGGAGGTACTTAAAACTGCACCATGGCAAGCGAAGCTCTTGGAAAAACAGTCAAGCAACTGAAGCAAGAGAGGACCGTAGCCAAAAGTGTCTTCACCAAGCAAGCCAACTACCTCAGCAGGGCTGCAGATACCATGATAAAGCAGGAACTACAAGAGGAGTTCTGCAAACTTTCCAGTCTGGCGAGGGATGTCGGTGAAGCAAACGATGACTACGAGACCGGCCTACTGGTGGACATGGAGGCCAAGTCTGAGGAAGGTGATGAAGTGGAACTAAAAATACAGCAGCAAAAAGACATAGAAAAAACCACAGATGAGTGTGAAGCAAGACTGGATGAAGTCCGGAAAAAAGTTCAGCACAACCTTTGGTCCAGATATGGTGAGGACGAAGTCAACTCTGCAATAAATGAGGCAGGGATCGCCAGTGAAGATGTCCGGAGAATGCCTGTGACTGCAATCAACAGAGACGGATATGAGCTGCAGTGGATTGGAGTGAAATCATTGGTCAAAGATGTAATCACAAGCATGACTGAGTGGGAAAGGTGGATTCCAGATGACCAAAGGCCAAGGCTGGAAGGCAGAGTTAAGGACCTGAGGGCACTCAGCAATGTCCTCGAGGCCAGAAGGGCCGAATTCCTAACGGCACAAAGAAGTGCAGAGGAAGGAAGAAGAGGAAGAGAACCCCAGCTCCAACCAACTCCACAGCCGGTGCTGAGAATCAAACCCACCAGTCTACCCAGGTTCTATGGATTCAAAAGGAACTTCCATCGATGGCGTAGTGACTGGGAGAAACTGCAAAGACAGGGAGAGCCGACCGGCTCCATTGAAGTGAAGAAGTTTCAGCTCCTGGACAGTGTTGATGAGCGGATAAGCAGAGAACTACGCCTGTCAACATACAATGATGCGGAAGACATGTTCAGAGTGCTTGAAAACAGGTATGGCAATAAAACCACAATTGCCTTAGAAATAGTTGAAGAACTGGAGAAGATTCCTGCTTTAAAGTCAAACCAGCCAAGGAAAGTGATTGACTTAATCCAAAAGGTGGAAAAGGCCCTGGATGACCTGACAGCGCTGGGAAACATCGGCGCCATCAACAACCCCCTTGTGATCAGGTCAATAGAGAGTAAGCTGCCGGACGACATAAAGAGGGACTGGCTCACATTAATGGTCAACCCAGGAAGCAAAGTGACGGCAGACAATCACTTCGACAGCCTCCTCAAATTCCTGAAGACCCAAGAAGAAATCCTGGAGAAGCTAGAGCAGCTTGGTGTAAGTGAAAGGTCTGAGAAGAAACCTACTTACATGGAAAAGAAGTTTGCCTCTACCAGATTCACAGGCAAAGGCGGATGCGTTGTCTGTGGAGATGAAAAGCACCAGGAGAAGCTCTTCTTTTGCAAGCGGTTCAAAGAACTGAAGCCTGGCGACAAAGTGAAAGCTGTGGAAAAGCTAGGAGCATGCAAAAGGTGCCTAAATTGTCATGAAGAGGAGGAGGAGTGTACGGATACTTACCTGTGCAGGAACAGGGACTGCAGGAATTCTTCAGGCCACCACTTCTTTCTTTGCCTAAAGGAAGACCCCAAAAGAAGAGAACCTAGGAAAGGAGGAAGACCCAACATCAGACGACAAGCCCTCACTGAGGAGCAAGAAAAGCTGATTTCTGAGCTCACCCCAGAGATGGCTGAAAATTTCAGGAAGGCATTCACCAATGTGGCTGTGAAGACCTACTGTGCTGGAAGGATCCAACCTGGAGTGATGGAGAAGACCTACTGTGCTGGAAAGATCCAACCTGGAGTGATGGATGCAAATACACGTGAGTTACCAGTAATTCTGATGCTGTTGGAAGTAACTAGCAATGCAGGACAGAAAATTGGAACTCTCATTGACCTGGCATCGGACACCAACTACATCACTCACAGAGCTGCCAAAAGACTCGACCTGCGAAATGAAAACGTCACCCTTGTTGTCCAAGGAGTTGGAGGAATGACCATGACGGTAAAGACCAGAAGATATTTACTCAAGGTGAGAGTGAAGACGCCCACAGGCACAGAGAGAGCTCATGAGCTTGTATGCTATGGCTTGGATGAAATTGCCAAAGTGCACAGTGAAATCAAACCTCACCAAATCAGGAAGTTCTTCCCAGACATCAACCTTGAAAATCTGAAAAGACCAAAGCATATTGAGCTTCTCATCAGCCACCGTGAAGGAAGACTCGCTCCACAAAGAGTAAAGGTAATTGGGGACCTGGTGCTTTGGGAAAGCCCATTAGGAATGACTGTTGGGGGAGCACATCCAAACCTCTTTGAAGAAGTGGATGTGGCTATGCATCGATCCAAAACACACTTTGCCCGGTCTATGAGAACTACAGCAGTGAAATATCAGGAAATTGCTGAAACCAAGATGACGACAGCTGGCAGAGAGTTCTTAAACTGGTGGAAATGGGAAAGCATTGGAGCCGCCTGCGAACCCAAGTGCGGGGGATGCCGGTGCGGCAACTGTCAACCAGGAGGAAAAGAAATGACTATAAAAGAGGAAAAAGAGCTGGAAATCATAAGGAAAGGCCTAACCTATGTCAAAGCAGATGCACATAGTGACGAACCACACTGGGACACGAAATATCCCTGGATTGAAGATCCAACCTCGCTGCCCAACAACAGGAGTGCAGTTCAGGCCACTTTCCTGCGAACAGAGAAGCAGCTCAAGAAAGAACCAGAGTGGCGAGTGGCATACACAGCTCAAGTCCATGAGATGGTAGCAAGGAAAGCGGCAAAGAAACTCACCAAAGAGACCATTGCTGGCTGGCAAGGACCAGTGTGGTACGTCAGCCACTTGGTGGCGCCAAACCCGCATTCAGTTACAACACCTGTGCGATTGGTATGGAACAGCAGCCAGAGGTTCCAAGGACGCAGCATGAATGATCTCCTGCTGAAAGGGCCTGATGTCCTCAATCCCATCCGAGCAGTTCTACTCAGGTTCAGAAGAGGAGTCCATGCTGCTCTTGGTGACATTAAAAAAATGTACAATTCTGTGTGGCTAGAAGACCTGGAGATGCACCTCCACAGATTCCTCTGGAGAGACACTGAGGATGGAGAAATTGAGGAATATGCCATCACCAGAGTCAACATCGGTGATCGACCAGCAGGGTGCATCGCACAACTCGCCATGAGAGAGACAGCCAAGCTGCCCAAGTTCGCTCACCTGAAAGAGGAATGTAGGATCGTGGAAGAGGACGCGTATGTTGATGATCTGTTGACATCCCATAATGACCTGGAACAGCTGGAGGAAAACACAAGAAGAGTGGAGGAAATCCTAAAGTCAGGCGGGTTCTTTCTCAAGCCTTGGGTCCGATCAGGCCAAAGTGGGAGGCGGGAGTCTGTACCAATAAAGCTGAAATCCTCATCGGACAGGATCCTCATTCTCCCAAATCAGATGAGTGAAGATGAAAACAAAGCCCTTGGTGTTGGATACCTCGTTGGAAAAGACAGACTCTACCCCATGACCTCCATCAATTTCTCAAGAAGAAAGAAGAAGATGAGAATGGGCCAAAATCTCCTGGTGGGAGAGGTGAGACAAGAAACTCCAGATCCACTGACAAGAAGACAACTGCTTAGCCAGGTCGCTAGCCTGTACGACCCAATAGGTCTTGTCACACCTGCTAAGCAGAAAGGTGCCATTCTTGTCAGGAAAGCTTTTCAAGAAGCAGCTGGAAGCAAAACTCTGACCAGAGACACTTGGGACAAACCTTTGTCTGGAAAGTTGAGAGAAGAAGCCATCTCACTGTTTGAGGAATACACGCGCCTCAGCCAAATCACCTTCCACAGAAGCCTCACACCAGCCAATCGGATTGGAAAACCCTGGGGAATAACCTTCTCTGATGGAAGTGACAGAAGCTATGGAGCTGTGGTGTACCTCAGATGGGAGACTGAAGAAGGCATTCAAGTCAGACTGACAGAGTCCAAAGCCAAGCTCACACCCATCGACCAGAAAGGAGAGGCAGTGAAAGCTGAAATATGTGGTGCTGTCTTTGCTACACGGCTCAGAAGGTATATTGAAAAACACAGTCGGATGGAAATTGAATGTTGGCTCCATCTGCTGGACAGTCAAACTGTTCTGGGATCAATCCAAAGAGAGAGCTACGGATATCAGACCTTCTTCGCAAACAGAGTTGGAGAGATCCAGAAGTCCACGTCTATTGAAGATTGGAGATGGATTCCAGGAGACCTGAATATCGCTGATCTCATAACAAGAGGAGCATCACCAGAGGACCTTAAAAAGGATTCTGTGTGGCAGGAGGGACCTGAGTTTCTAAAACATCCTGTGGATGAGTGGCTGACAAAGTCAGCCAAAGAGGTTGCTGCGAATGCCACAGCGAGCATTGACAAGCTTCAAAGGAAGTCTTTCACAGCAGTGGTAACCAGAGCACAGGCAAAGAGGAACCAGAATGATGTCCCATCTATTACAGAAAAAACTCCAAAACCTACTCATGTCAGAAATGACCACAGTTCTTCTGAACAAGAGTCCAATATCCAAGTCCGAAGACCACCTGCCGGTTCTGCTGTCCAAAGAATCCTGGACATAAAGAAATTCAGCAGCCTGACCAAGCTGATCCGAGTCATTGCCTGGGTATGGAGAGCAGTCAGGAAGTGGCGAACTCGGATCAAACGCTCAGCTTCAAGTAAGCTAAAATATCAGGAAACCTCACCACAAATGTGCAAGCAAGTAGTACTCACTGCCATCGATTGTGAGAGATGTGCAAATCAGGACTTTTCCCAGCTACTCAGTCTCCTCTGCAAAACCTGCTGAAAAGAAGGGAAAGCAGCACTCAAGTAAAATCCCGGCCACCATTCTTCACAGAGACGTCAGACGGATCATTGTTTTAATACCAGTTGAAGAACAAGAACAACATCATGCAAACTGAAGGTAAACTTGCCGGAACAGATGATGATGTGACCTCCTTGGGTTTAAAAAACCAAGAGGTCAAGTGGGAGGTGTCAAGTCAAAGTACAGAGCAGCACAAACACCACTGATTTGCAGAGCACACTCCAGGCCTGAAGGGGCAACAGTGAGAGCTGAGGGCTGAAAATCTCCACCTGCTTCCAACAGATTGGTTTGATTGAATTCACCTGTTCACCTGCTCAGAGCACATGCTCAAAATGTTTGAGTTTCAGTCAGTCACCCCTTTGACATGCTGCTAGAAGGAAGGAAGGCAGCTCCTGTTTGGACTCAGAAGACGCAACTGGTGAGGAAACCAAGGGAGAGAAGATAATTTCACTGGGGAGAATCTTTAAAGAAGATAATTCCACTGATGTTTACACAATTGTTTAAGTTCACTGAAAGTAAATTTAAAAAAGTATCTGTGATGTTTAAGTTTATTCTTATAATTAGGATGGATTGTTTAAATTTAATTTCATTCATATTGTTGGAAATGTTTAAATGTATTCTTAAACCTAGACCCTATCAGTGGAAATTAATTTGTTTGGATTGATTTAAAGGAAAGCAAAGCATGTATTATGATGTATGTTTATGAAACACTAATGTGTTTTTTTTTCTGTTTGGTTAAGGTTATCAACCTAATCTACCAACAGCTATTCAACCCCCACTATACTGCTAATCTACCAACAGCTATTCAACCCCCACTATACTGCTATTCACCTATTCACCTATTCAACCCCCACTATTCGACTATTCATTTTGTTCATCCATTCATCTACACCAATAACCCACTTTATTTTATTGCTTCAAATCAAACATCAATAAATCACAAGGAAAAAGGATTGAGTTGTCCCTTTGAGTCCTTCCTGAGTCCAACTGGCCCTTTCAAGTTCGGGCAAGGCTGTGAAAAAACCTGGAGAACTTGACATATATATATATATTAGAGATGCGCGGACAGGCAATTATTTCATCCGCAACGGCATCAGAAAGTCGTCAACCATCCGCAATCCACCCGATCTAACATTTGATCAGAACCGCATCCGCCCGCCATCCGCCCGCACC
>NC_084549.2:62332500-62372500 GCF_033978685.3 Nerophis lumbriciformis | reverse complement strand
ATCCATAGATATTTAAGTTTGAAAGTAAAAAAAATATATATAAATTACTTAATTTTTTAACCCTTTTATGAGTGGGGGCCTTTTGGATCCCCGGGGCCTTTAGTGTGATTTTTTTTTTTCATTGTTAAAAAAAAAAAAAAAAAGAATCAAAAGCAATGTTGTTATGAAATATTGACCTATTTAAGACTAAAATTACTTCACATCAACTATTCTATTTTTAAAAATATTTTGGAGAAAATATTACATATTTAGTGTTTTTGCCATAAAAAGGGCATACAATAAAATAAGAAAAATAAACAACTTTATGGCAACAGATAGATCTGAAGTTAATCCATAGATATTTAAGTGTTGAGAGTTAAAAGATTTTTTATATATGACTTTTTGTTAACACTTTAATGACTATGAGACCATTTTAGGTCCCCGGTACCTTTAACACTCACCAAAATGGAGGGGAGCACTAATGTTTACAATTCATGGAAAATACCAAAATGGCCCCCGCATGATTTAATGTTTTAGTGTGTTGCCTTCATATTGTGGTATCACGTCATTGTTTTTAGCTGCATTTGGTCGCTACTACCAAGTAACAATTCACGTAAAATCAAACGGTACCAATTTGTTGTGACATGTGGCTGCAGATTTGGAACCGTCTCAAGCACTTGGTGGGGAAACAGCCGCAATCGTTGCGGACCAACTTGTTGACTTGGCAATGTTGCAGTTTTCCATGCCAACAAGAGCAAGCATGCCTGATAGAAAGCGCTCAAAAGTAAGACTGCACTTTTCAAAATGCGCTAGCTCGATGCTAATTTACTTTTGATATGCCATGTACATGCTACCAATTAGCGATTTTACGGTCGGGCAGTTTAGACCGAGCATACAACCAACAGAGATTACTACACTTTCTCGATATTTTACAATGTCTAATTTCACTTCACTTTCCTTTTCTTTGATGCACTGCCATCAGAAGAAGATCCTGCCTTTAGAGACATAAAAAAGGCGAACAAGTCGACTAAAAATAATATTATAACAGCTCCCAAATGTTGATGCGTCAGCATTGTCGTAAGGAGGGTGGATCGATCCATAAATTGGTGGTGTCGACACCAAGGCTAATATCAGCATATGGTTGATACTAGAGTGACTTGGTAGATTTTTTTTTTTTTAGATATATATTTTTTGTTTTTGTTTATGTTAACAAATTTAATGGCAACATTCTCGTAAGGCGGGTGCATCGATCCATAAATTAGTGGCGTCGACACTCAGGGTAATATCAATATATGATTGATACTAGAATCATTTGGTAGATATTTTACTTTTTAGAATATTTGTTTTATGTTCATGTTTACAAATTTAGTGGCAACATTGTCGTAAGGCGGGTGGATTGATCCATAAATTGGTGGTGTTGACACCAAGGGTAATATCAGCATATGATTGATACTAGAGTGATTAGGTGGATATATATATATATATATATATATATATATATATATATATATATACATATATATTTTTTTAATTTTATTTAATTTTATTTTTTATTTTTTAAATATATTTCTTGGTTTTGTTCATGTTTACACATTTTTGTGGCAACATTCTCGTAAGGCAAGTGCATCGATCCATAAATTGGTGGCGTCGACACTCAGAGTAATATCAAAATATGATTGATACTACAGTGATTACGTAGATACGATATCTTTATTTGTTTTTAATATTTTTTTTATTTTGTTCACAAATTTAGTGGCAACATTCTCGTAAAGCGGGTGGATCGATCCATGAATTGGTGGTGTCGACACCAAGGGTAATATCAGCGTATGATTGATACCAGAATGATTTGGTAGATATTTGACTTTTTAAAGTATTTTTTATGTTTTTGTTCATGTCCACAAATTTAGTGGCAACATTGTTGTAAGGCGGGTGCATCGATCCATAAATTGGTGGTGTCGATACCGAGGGTAATATCAGTATATTATTGATACTAGAGTGATTCGGTAGGTATTTAAATTTCTTTCAATCATTTTTTTTCGTTTGCTTTTGCTCATGTTTACGATTTTAGGGAAAAATTCCTTGGCGGACTTTGAGGGCAAGCATAATTTAAAAGAATAGTAGATATCGTTTTTCTTTTCTTTAGTTATCGTGTACTATTTACTTAGTATTGCTCAAACAATCGTAATATAAAGAATGAGGAAGTAGTTTAAATATGTTGATATTGTGTGTCAAGAGCACTCACTTTAAATAAATTGAAACTTTATAGTTAATATATATATATGATCGGTATTGGTATTGGTATCGGCCGATCTCACACAATGATGATCGGTATCGGAATCGGCAGCATTAATCCCTAATTGGAACATCCTTAATAGTAACCTATTATGATGTAAAAAAAAACAAGCACACACACACGCACGCACGCACACACTGCTTGAGACTATTGCTGCAAGGTACCTCAGCAGCTGCCCACCTTCTACACACACACACACACAGACACACACACACACACACACACACACACACACACACACACACACACCCTTAGTATGAATATAAATATGTGCATTGCAAACATTGTCACACATGCACGCTCCATCCCGCCCTGAGGCTTGAACACCAGCACACACTTGCACGTCCTTCCTGCACACCTCCTTGTATGCCTGTTGGCGCGGTGGCTCAGTGTGGCTCCACGTGGCTCCACAAGCCGCCCGGGAGATCCGGCATCAACCTGAGGGAGCTCATTATCTCCAAGAGGAGTGCATGGTAAACACGTGTGGCATCAATACATACACTGTGCTACTTTCAATAAAGCAGCATCACTTGAAAACAGTTTTCGAACATGCTGAACTCGTCATGGTCACCACAAGTCCACAGAAGTCAAGCTGTGGATGTTATTTCCTAGTTTTGGCCCGCAGCTAATTTTTAAAGGGCCCTCGGAACATTAAAAAAAATAGTTGACATAAAAAAGTGGAATAAAAGAGCATACAGGTGCAATATAAAATATAATCCATTATTATTATTATTAGTATGTACCAAGAACAAGTTGCAATTTGGACTCTAATAACAAAAAGCTGTCATGCGAGGTATTTTTCTTTAAAATTGTTATGGTAACAAAATTAATATTGAATCAAAATCAGTATTGTTCTAAATTATTGATATATCTAAGGCACAAATTCCTTCACATTACAACAAAAAGGACATAAAACAAACAAAAAAAACATGAAAAAATACATTTCCGTCGACGGATAGATCTGAAGTTGATCTAGAAAGTTAAGTAGGAAATAGGAAAAAATAAATAAATAGATTGAAAAAAAACTATATATAATATATATATATATATATATATATATATATATATATATATATATATATATATATATAAAACGTATTTGAACTGTTGGATCTCTGAGAATTTAAGTGGGATTGTTTAAAAGGTCACTGCTCAAAAATGATAATACATTAAAATCAATGTTGTTATGGATTATGGACCTATTTAAGGCTCCAATTACTTCATATAAAATATTCCACTTTGATTTTAGTTGCATATTTTGTGTTTTTGCTATTGTTAGCAACATTTTTGTTGAAAAATTGAGTTTGGTGTGTAAAAATTTGATGTAAAAAAATCAGTAAGGTTTACTAAAATCTCTTTTAAACGGCTAACACACCTCCAAGACACTATTGTGACAATTGTAAAATTCTATAGTATGGAACAAAAATTTGTGAGCAAAATGTGTGTTTAAAAATTCAGTTTGGTGTGTCAAAAGTCAGTGCATAAAAATTCAGTGTATAAAAATTCAGTGTAATAAAGATTCAGTGTAAAAAAGTCAGTTGATTAAAAATTCAGTGTAAAAAAGTCAGTGTAAAAAACATCAGGATAAAAATTGGTGTAAAAAACAATTTGTAAAAAATCAGTGTATAAAAATACTGTGTAAAAGTCAGTGTATAAAAATCGAGTATGAAAAAAAAAAGTACAAAAATTCAGTATAATAAAGATTCAGTGTAAAAAAAAGTCAGTTGATAAAAATTCAGTGTAGAAAAGTCAGTGTAGAAAAGTCAGTGTAGAAAAATTCAGTGTAAAAAAGTCAGTGTAAAAAAAATCAGTGTAAAAATTGGTGTAAAAAAATATTTGTAAAAAAACAGTGTATAAAAATACTGTGTAAAAGTCAGTGTAAACAGTTAAGTGTAAAAGTCAGTATATAAAAATCGAGAGTAAAAAGGAAAACAATTCTATGTAAAAAAAATCAGTGTATAAAAAATTTTGTGAAAAAAAATCAGTGTAACAAAATTCAGTGTATAAAAATGCGTTGTGTAAAAATTCAGTGTGATAAAGATTCAGTGTATAAAAATTCAGTGTAAAAAAATCAGTGCTGAAAAATTTGCTGCTTTGAAACTCAAGACTTACTTCCGGTAAATTAAGACTCAAGCAATCGATCCTGTCTGTTTCCTAAAAGCACTTTTAAATGATCCCAATTTCAGCATCTAGGCTAACACACAATTGTTGTAAAATACTGTAATTATGGAACAAGGAGTGTCTTCAGGAAGATCTTCAGCCATCTTGCAGATGGTGCGAGATTAGTAATAGATGACTCAGTAAACCCTAAAACCACAAGTGAGTTTAGTTTGACGGGACGTCCGTGTGAAACCACACAGAATCCCAAACTGGTTTTGTCCCCCACTTCAAACACACAGAAAGAAAGTCAGAAAGGAGAAAGCGTTGTTAACAAGCTTCACAGCTGCCGTTTGCAGCCCGACTAGGCGCCCTTTATGACCCGTCAAACAAGCCAAATAGTGAGCAGGCCTTCATGGAGCGCTTTTCATCACGTTTCGCGTTATCCGATTGTGCCTGTGGACGTTATAAACCTCTGTGGAGGGGGGCGTGGACTGCGGACCTGCCGCGGAGCGGGATGTGTAAGGACCGGCCTCGAAGCACAGCTGGCAGGTGATTGGATTACCCAGCTGGGGCTGATCATCCAATCACCTGCCATGCTTATTAGCAGCAGCCGGGCCGAGACACGAAAAGGGAGGTTACAGTTGCTAATGGACAGACACACGCGCACAAAAGTCCGAAAAGAAGACGACCAGAAAGACTGAAAAGTCACGGAGCAAGACTGAAAAGTTGTGTGCTATCATAGCGTGTGTGCGCGCTGCCAATAAAGGACATTGTGAACACCAGACATCCGGACTAGCGTGAAGCCTTGTCAGCGTCAGGAGAACCCACTAGGGAGAGAGACTTTCACAACCTCCTTCAAGGATTTTTTTTTACCCGTTCAGAGTGAGATGTCGGCATTTTAAAGGTGCTATGTTAGAATTAACTTCAATTAGGGACTGTTAGGCAGTACTTTTCTGGCCGGTCCAATTCACGTAAGATCCAACGGTGCCACATTTGCGCGTGACTTCACGCCAGGTTGTTGACTCAGCCGGCTCATCACACTTCGGCACTTGGCGATCACTCCAGCAGCACTGAGAGCGGACTTAGCCAAAACGCACGCCATAAACTATACACTACTGCCATCTAACAACGTCTTGGACCTGCGTAATTGCAACTTAATATCGTACTTTCAAATAGTAACATGATGATAATAAAACAAAATATAGCAACTGGATAGCAGTTATCATAATCAGCTCATTTTTAAATGTTGCAATAAAAAATTTGATTTTATTATCAAAAACTATTCATATTTATTAACGCGCACAAAAGTACTGAAAATTGCTACCGTATCGGTTCAACTGTGAAGGATACCCATCCTTAGCGTCAATAGACATCTCGTTTGCCAATTTGTAAGCCCAGCAGGCACAAGACATTGAAACAACGTTGAGAACTTGTTGAATTAGGTCCTGACATTGAGCAACTCAAATCTAACGTTGAAACAACATGCTTTTAGACAACGTTTAATCAATGTTTAGTTCTGACTTTGATTTGACTATTGAATTTTGGTCATTTCCCAACCAATTAATGACAACACAAATACAACATTAAAACAACATGCTTTTTGACAACGTTTAATCAATGTTGGGTTCTGACGTTCAGTTGACTATTGAATTTTGGTCATTCCCCAACTAATATTCTACAACACAAATACAACGTTGAAAAAACAACGTTTATTCAATGTCATGTAGTGACGTTGATTTGACCATTGAATTTTGGTCATTTCCCAACCAATATTCTACAACTCTAATACAACGTTGAAACAACATACTTTTTGACAACGTTTAATCAATGTTGTGTTCTGACTTTGATTTGACCATTGAATTTTGGTAATTTCCCAACCAATATTTGACAACACAAATACAACGTTGAAACAACATGCTTTTTAAAATGTTTAATCAATGTTGGGTTCTAATGTTGATTCGACCGTTGGATTCTGGTAATATTCCAACCAATATATGACAACACAAACATAACATTGAAACAACATGCTTTTTGACAATTTTTAATCAATTTTGGGTTCTGACGTTGATTTGACCATTGAATTTCGGTCATTTCCCAACCAATTAATGACAACACAAATAAAAAAGTTGAAACAACATGCTTTTTGACAACGTTCAATCAATGTTGGGTTCTGATGTTGATTTGAACATTGAATTTTGGTCATTTCCCAACCAATATTCTACAACACAAATACAACGTTGAAACAACATGCTTTTTGATGACGTTTATTCAATGTCAGGTTGTGACGTTGATTTGACCATTGAATTTTTGTCATTTCCCAACCAATATTTTACAACGTTGAAACAACATACTTTTTGACAACTTTTAATCATTGTTGTGTTCTGACTTTGATTTGACCATTGAATTTTGGTCATTTCCCAACCAATTAATGACAACACAAATACAACGTTGAAAGAACATGCTTTTTGAAGACGTTTAATCAATGTTGGGTTCTTATGTTGATTTGACCATTTAATTTTGGTCATTTCCCAACCAATATATGACAAAACAAATACAACATTGAAAGAACATGCTTTTTGACAACGTTTAATCAATGTTGGGTTCTGACGTTGATTTGAACATTGAATTTTGGTAATTTCCCAACCAATTAATAACAACACAAATACAACGTTGAAAGAACATGCTTTTTTGAAGACGTTTAATCAATGTTGGGTTCTGATGTTGATTTGACCATTGAATTTTTTTCATTTCCCAACCAATATTTTACAACGTTGAAACAACATACTTTTTGACACCGTTTAATCAATGTTGTGTTCTGACTTTGATTTGACCATTGAATTTTGGTAATTTCCCAACCAATTAATGACAACACAAATAAAAAAGTTGAAACAACATGCTTTTTGACGACGTTTAATCAATTTTGGGTTCTGGTCGTTGATTTGACCATTGAATTTTGGTCATTTCCCAACCAATATTTGACAACACAAATACAACGTTAAAACGACATGCTTTTTGACAATGTTTATTCAATGTCAGGTTGTGATGTTGATTTGACCATTGAATTTTGGTCATTTCCCAACCAATATATGAAAACACAAATACATCGTTGAAACAACATGCTTTTTGACAATGTTTATTCAATGTTGGGTTCTGACGTTGATTTGACCGTTGAATTTTGGTCATTTCCCAACCAATTAATGACAACACAAATACAACATTGAAAGAACATGCTTTTTGAAGACGTTTAATCAATGTTGGGTTCTGATTTTGATTTGACCATTGAATTTTTGTCATTTCCCAACCAATATTTTACAACGTTGAAACAACATACTTTTTGCCAACTTTTAATCAGTTTTGGGTTCTGACGTTGATTTGACCATTGAATTTTGGTCATTTCCCTACCAATATTTGACAACACAAATACAACATGCTTTTTGATGACGTTTATTCAATGTCATGTTGTGACGTTGATTTGACCATTGAATATTGGTCTTTTCCTAACCAATATATGACAAAACAAATACAACATTGAAAGAACATGCTTTTTGACAACGTTTAATCAATGTAGTGTTCTGACGTTGATTTGACCATTGAATTTTGGTCATTTCCTAACCAATATATGACAAACAAATACCACATTGAAAGAACATGCTTTTTGACAACGTTTAATCAATGTTGTGTTCTGACTTTGATTTGACCATTGAATTTTGGTCATTTCCCAACCAATTAATGACAACAGAAATAAATAAGTTGAAACAACATGCTTTTTTGACGACGTTTAGTCAATTTTGGGTTCTGATGTTGATTTGAACATTAAATTTTGGTCATTTCCCAACCAATATTCTACAACACAAATACAACGTTGAAACAACATGCTTTTTGATGACGTTTATTCAATGTCAGGTTGTGACGTTGATTTGACCATTGAATTTTGGTCATTTTCCAACCAATATTTGACAACACAAATACAACGTTAAAACGACATGCTTTTTGACTGTTTATTCAATGTCAGGTTGTGATGGCTGATTTGACCATTGAATTTTGGTCATTTCCCAACCAATATATGACAACACAAATACAACGTTGAAACAACATGCTTTTTGACAATGTTTATTCAATGTTGGGTTCTGACGTTGATTTGACCGTTGAATTTTGGTCATTTCCCAACCAATTAATGACAACAGAAATACAACGTTGAAACAACATGCTTTTTGATGACGTTTATTCAATGTCAGGTTGTGACGTTGATTTGACCATTGAATTTTTGTCATTTCCCAACCAATATTTTACAACGTTGAAACAACATACTTTTTGACAGCATTTAATCATTGTTGTGTTCTGACTTTGATTTGACCATTGAATTTTGGTCATTTCCCAACCAATTAATGACAACACAAATAAAAAAGTTGAAACAACATGCTTTTTGACGACGTTTAATCAATTTTGGGTTCTGGTCGTTGATTTGACCATTGAATTTTGGTCATTTTCCAACCAATATTTGACAACACAAATACAACGTTAAAACTACATGCTTTTTGACTGTTTATTCAATGTCAGGTTGTGATGTTGATTTGACCATTGAATTTTGGTCATTTCCCAACCAATATATGACAACACAAATACAACGTTGAAACAACATGCTTTTTGACAATGTTTATTCAATGTTGGGTTCTGACGTTGATTTGACCGTTGAATTTTGGTCATTTCCCAACCAATTAATGACAACAGAAATACAACGTTGAAAGAACATGCATTTTGAAGAGGTTTAATCAGTTTTGGGTTCTGACGTTGATTTGACCATTGAATTTTGGTCATTTCCCAACCAATATTTGACAACACAAATACAACATGCTTTTTGACGACGTTTATTCAATGTCATGTTGTGACGTTGATTTCACCATTGAATATTGGTCTTTTCCTAACCAATATACGACAAACAAATACAACATTGAAAGAACATGCTTTTTGACAACGTTTAATCAATGTTGTGTTCTGACTTTAATTTGACCATTGAATTTTGGTCATTTTCCAACCAATTAATGACAACAGAAATAAATAAGTTGAAACAACATGCTTTTTGACGACGTTTAATAAATTTTGGGTTCTGACGTTGATTTGAACATTGAATTTTGGTCATTTCCCAACCAATATTCTACAACACAAATACAACGTTGAAACAACATGCTTTTCGACGACATTTAATCAATGTTGGGTTCTGACGTTGATTTGAACATTGAATTTTGGTAATTTCCCAACCAATTTTCTACAACACAAATACAACGTTGAAACAACATGCTTTTTGACGACATTTATTCAATGTCAGGTTGTGACGTTGATTTGACTATTGAATTTTGGTCATTTCCCAACCAATTAACGACAACACAAATACAACGTTGAAAGAACATGCTTTTTGAAGACGTTTAATCAATGTTGGGTTCTGATGTTGATTTGACCATTGAATTTTTTTCATTTCCCAACCAATATTTTACAACATTGATACAACATACTTTTTGACGACGTTTAATCAATTTTGGGTTCTGACGTTGATATGACCATTGAAATTTGGTCATTTCCCAACCAATATTTGACAACACAAATACAACGTTAAAACAACATACTTTTTGACGACGTTTATTCAATGTCAGGTTATGACACTGATTTGACCTTTTGAAATTTGGTCATTTCCCAACAACAACGTGGATCCAACGTCGGACACCAACGCTGTGTCAATTTACAAATACAACTATTTTGCAATGTTGTTTCAAAGTCCGTGTTAAAGGACATGAACGTATAATCAACGTTGTATAAATATCTTGTGCCTGCTGGGACTGAAGCAGAAATAATGCGCAGCAAAAGTAAACTTCGGAAGGTTAGAATGAATCATTTTTATTGTGCAAACGGTGACAACACAGATGAACGGCGCGTGAAACCGTCGGCAGCGGCGCATAAAACAAACAAAATCCACCAGATTGAGTGAACAAATAAAAGTGCCACGTGGATTCATTTGGTATTAAAATCTGTCCCCTGGCATTTAAATGTCCGGCGTAAAAATACGTTTAGTTGGCTACTAAAGACCTTTCATTTTAAAGTCAGGTGACTGCATTGTCAAGTCCTCAACTTTCTCCACTCTTGGAGTGTGGGTGATTGAAACAGGACTTCACTTCCTGTCAGGATTTGGGGTTTCTCCCGCCTCGTGGTCTGTTTTTTTTTTTTTCTGTTGAGGAATGGTCCGCTTGTGACGCCCTGAGGTTTTTCTTAACGTGCTGCTGCTGCTGCCTAAATAGACAGATGTGGAGCGCCACTAAACGAGGTGTTGAAAGAAGAAAGCCTCCATTTCCTCTCCTTTCCAAATGGATGATGTCATCTGCTTTCCTCATCTTGCACTCTGGATGATCTGAATATCAAAACTTCAACACCTTCGTTTTACATTGACACAACTTCTTTACACACTTTGAACGCAGTTTCAGCTTACCAGAACCTGACCTTTTGCTGAAACTAGCCAAACAATACACTCGCGGTCCAATTTTCATCCTTTCCCAGTAAAAGTGCACCACAGTAAGTACAAAAAACCACAGTGAGAAGTAGAAGATACAGTCTAGGGCGGGGGTCAGCAACTCGCGGCTCTTTGCGCCGCCCTAGTGGCTCTGGACCTCTTTCAGAGATGTGTGAAAATGGAAAAAGATGAATTTTTTGTTTTGATATTTTTGTAGGAGAGCAAACATGACACACACCTTCCTAATTGTTAGAAATCCCACTGTTTATATTAAAGGGGAACATTATCACCAGACCTATGTAAGCGTCAATATATACCTTGATGTTGCAGAAAAAAGACCATATATTTTTTTTAACCAATTTCCGAACTCTAAAAGGGTGAATTTTGGCGAATTAAACGCCTTTCTATTATTCGCTCTTCCCGATGACGTCACATCGGGAAGCAATCCGCCATTTTCTCAAACACATTACAAACACCGAGTCAAATCAGCTCTGTTATTTTCCGTTTTTTTGACTGTTTTCCGTACCTTGGAGACATCATGCCTCGTCGGTGTGTTGTCGGAGGGTGTAACAACACGAACAGGGACGGATTCAAGTTGCCCCAGTGGCCCAAAGATGCGAAAGTGGCAAGAAATTGGACGAAATTTGTTCAAAATGCGAGGGTGTGGGGAAAGTCGACGAAATGGTCAGTCGTTTGTTCCGCACACTTTACCGACGAAAGCTATGCTACGACAGAGATGGCGAGAATGTGTGGATATCCTGCGACACTCAAAGCAGATGCATTTTCAACGATAAAGTCAAAGAAATCTGCCGCCCGACCCCCATTGAATCTGCCGGAGTGTGTGAGCTATTCAGGGACAAAGGACCTCGGTAGCACGGCAAGCAATGGCGGCAGTTTGTTCCCGCAGACGAGCGAGCTAAACCCCCTGGATGTCTTGGCTCACACCGCTTCTACCGTCCCTTATGCCATCGAATATGATCTGTCAGGCTTGTCCCTGACAGTTTGGTTAAGTTTTAGTTTTTCCTCTGTGTTTGTTTTATTTCCTGTCAGCACTCTTATTTTGGTTCAGTTTCCTGTTTGTCTCTCTGAGTGCTGTCCCCTCAGCTGTGGCTGATTGGTACCTGGCCACACCTGGTGTCAATCAGCCAGCTGCTATTTATACCTGCCCTGCCCTCCAGTCACTGCTGGATTATTGTCATGAATACTTGTCAGTAATACTTGTAGCTCCTACCTGTTACTTGTTTCTGTTCCTGTATGCCGTCGACTGCTTTCTGTCTTTTTGTTCCTAGTTCCTGTTTGCTGGATCCTGTTTCCTGTTTTCCAGTTTGGCGTTCCTGGTTTGTGTCTTTTCTTTATTTTTACTTTTGGACATTAAATAATGTTTTCCCGCTCAATGCCTATCATCATCTCTGCATCTTGGGGTTTGTCACCAACACAATGTGACATGATCAAGAGAAGAATATCGACCCTAGCTTCCCTGGTCTGCTGACATCAACTCCAAAACTGGACAGATCTGCTTTCAGGAAAAGAGAGCGGATGAGGGTATGTCTACAGAATATATTAATTGATGAAAACTTTATTCATTACTCGCGGTTTTACGTAAATTATTATACATAAACTGTGTTTACCAATAATTTAGCTTAAAAACATTTATTTTTTTCAATCATTCGAGTACATTCGGGTAGTCTTGTGTAATGCAATATTTTGTGTCTATTTAGGTATGGTTAACCTGAGTGAAGTTTCCCCATTATTTTGTTACAGGTGTTACAGGACATTTTTTCGAACTCTTATCGACATTCACTGTTCTATGAAGAGGATGATTATCAAACTTTGTCAAGAGTGGATATTGGAGTTCAGATATACCCTGATGTGAAGTCTAAAGGTAACAATTAATGTTAGAGTACGCTGTGGAATACTCATGATACTGGAGATGGCAAATGTATTTCATATGCTGTAAACCTAGTTCATAGTTGTTAGTTTCCTTTAATGCCAAACAAACACATACCAATCGTTGGTTAGAAGGCGATCGCCAAATTCGTCCTCGCTTTCTCCCGTGTCGCTGGCTGTCGTGTCGTTTTCGTGGGTTTCGCTTGCATACGGTTCAAACCGATATGGCTCAATAGCTTCAGTTTCTTCTTCAGTTTCGTTTTCGCTACCTGCCTCCACACTACAACCATCCGTTTCAATACATGCGTAATCTGTTGAATCGCTTAAGCCGCTGAAATCCAAGTCTGAATCCGAGCTAATGTCGCTATACCTTGCTGTTCTATCCGCCATGTTTGTTTGTGTTGGCATCACTGTGTGACGTCACAGGAAAATGGACGGGTGTATATAACGATGGTTAAAATCAGGCACTTTGAAGCTTTTTTTAGGGATATTGCGTGATGGGTAAAATTTTGAAAAAAACTTCGAAAAACAAAATAAGCCACTGGGAACTGATTTTTAATGGTTTTAACCCTTCTGAAATTGTGATAATGTTCCCCTTTAAATTATGCTTTACTGATGAGAGTATTTGGCGAGCACCGTTTTGTCCTACTAATTTCAGCAACTCTTGAACTTATCGTACTTTGTTTACATGTACAACTTTCTCCGATGCTGCCACAGAAAGACGTGTTTTATGCCACTCCTTCTTTGTCTCATTTTGTCCACCAAACGTTTTCTGCTGGATCTTTTTTTTTTTTTTTAATACATTTTTGAAAAATCTCCAGGGAGCCACTAGGGCGGCGCTAAAGAGCCGCGGGTTGCTGACCCCCGTATTAGTCCAGTGCGGCTAATATATGGAAAACTATGGTTTTTCCTTTAAATTTAGTGGGTGCGGCTTGGACTTGGAGAAGGCATTCGACCGTGTCCCTCGGGAAGTCCTGTGGGGAGTGCTCAGAGAGTTTGGGGTATCGGACTGTCTGATTGTGGCGGTTCGCTCCCTGTATTATCAGTGTCAGAGCCTGGTCCGCATTGCCGGCAGTAAGTCGGACACGTTTCCAGTGAGGGTTGGACTCCGCCAAGGCTGCCCTTTGTCACCGATTCTGTTCATAACTTTTATGGACAGAATTCTAGGCGCAGTCAAGGCGTTAAGGGGATCTGGTTTGGTGGCTGCAGGATTAGGTCTCTGCTTTTTGCAGATGATTTGGTCCTGATAGCTTCTTTTGGCCAGCCCAGTGTGAAGCGACTGGGATGGGAATCAGCCCCTCCAAGTCCGAGTCCATGGTTCTCGCCCGGAAAAGGGTGGAGTGCCATCTCCGGGTTGGGGAGGAGACCCTGCTCCAAGTGGAGGAGTTCAAGTACCTCGGAGTCTTGTTCACGAGTGAGGGAAGAGTGGATCGTGAGATCGACAGGCGGACCAGTGCGGCGTCTTCAGTAATGCGGACGCTGTATCGATCCGTTGTGGTGAAGAAGGAGCTGAGCCGGAAGGCAAAGCTCTCAATTTACCGGTCCATCTCCGTTCCCATCCTCACCTATGGTCATGAGCTTTGGGTTATGACCGAAAGGACAAGATCACGGGTACAAGCGACCGAAATGAGTTTCCTCCGCCGGGTGGCGGGGCTCTCCCTAAAAGATAGGGTGAGAAGCTCTGTCATCTGGGGGGAGCTCAAAGTAAAGCAGCTGCTCCTCCACATCAAGAGGAGCCAGATGAGTTGGTTCGGGCATCTGGTCAGGATGCCACCCGAATGCCTCCGTAGGGAGGTGTTTAGGGCACGTCTGACCGGTATGAGGTCACGGGGAAGACCCAGGACACGTTGGGAAGACTATGTCTCCCGGCTGGCCTGGGAACGTCTCGGGATCCCCCGGGAAGAGCTGGACGAAGTGGCTGGGGAGAGGGAAGTCTGGGCTTCCCTGCTTAGGCTGCTGCCCCCGCGACCCGACCTCGGATAAGCAGAAGAAGATGGATGGATGGATGGATGAATGGGCTTATATACAGGTGCGCTCTATAGTCTGGAAATACGGTGGTACTCACCATGAATAAAGTTTAAAAAATACAGGTAATACATTGGATTGGTATCGGCCGATCTCACCCATGGATGATTGGTATCATAATCGGCAGCATAAAAGCGAGATCAGAGCCTCCCTTTAATAGACTAGTAAACGGTGATTGGGGTTTTAAGAGGTGCCGTGTAAAAACAATGTTTTTGCTGTGGAGTCCTTCCAAGTGATCAAGGCTCCCCTTTGACACACTTCACAAAGTGTCGCGAGTGAGCGCGCAGGGAAAACGGACCCCCCCCCGAAAAAGCCGCCGTTGCCAATGACGGATCCCTCGCCAAGCCAAACAGTTTGCCCAGTCAGTCGCCCAGCTGGGCTTCATGTGCTTTTGATTACTCTCCGCCATTTAGTCCCACCAAACGACATGCCGCCTAATGGCCTTTTAATGGTTATAGGTTTCTCTGCTCTTTAACGAGCCCGCGCCAGTCGGCTGCTCGCTAAAACGCCCGGGTGGAAATTTGGCGAGAATCCAGTGCGGTCGACTTTATTCGCCGCAACTTTACTACTTTGTTGTGCGGAGGAGCCAAACAAGCTTTGAGCGTGTAATTCCCCAACATCCACAAAGGTGAATTTGATTGTTTTGACTTGTTTTTTACTGCGCCGTTTTAAGCTCCGCCCACCCCCCCCTGACGTGACCTTCCTCATCCGACGCAACGTTGGTTTTTTTTATCCGCTCCGCGCTTCTGTTTTGACGAGCTGCTGTGTGTTTTGTCTTAATGGCGATGTTAGCAGCTGCTTTCTGATGGCCGCCTGTTTACCGGACCTAATTAGGCAGAAAACGGCCGGCCATACATCGTCGCCGCTAAATGGGAGCGCTAACAGATGGCCCGAGGACCCCAGAGGCGGCCTGACAGCTCGCCCGCTCAGGATGGTCACTCAGTCCACAATGTGTCCCCTGTCAACTTTGTCCCGTCACCGCTAATATCCCAAATGTTGAAATATTTCACTTCAAGTACTAACTCATCAGTGGGATATGATTTGGAAATAACTTTTATTTGGGGAAAAAAGATCGGAATTTTGTTGACATGCAAACACTTACGATTTTTCAGAAAACCCACAATTTTTTTGTGTATTTAATTTCATTCAGTTATCATATAAACCTAATCACTATGATCCATATAAAGTATTGACAGCAAATGTTACTCCATTGTTGTTATTGTTACTTTTTCAGGCTTCTGATTGGCTGAATCGGAATCACTTTTAGGTTGCTTCGGAGTCCTGTGATTTTTTTGATTTTTTTTGGACTGTTTGAACATGATATTATTTTTTTGGTCTGAAGCGCACAACTAGATGATTTTTTAAACTTATTTAACATTTTTAGAAATATTAATATACATTAATTTATTCATTTAAAAACATGTATATAATTGTAATATGCCCCTAACATTTTATTTTATACTATATTATATTTCATTATATAAATGTTATTAATTAATTAAAAAGTGTATATATATATATATATATACACACAAACCCCGTTGCCATATGAGTTGGGAAATTGTGTTAGATGTAAATAAAAACGGAATACAATGATTTGCAAATCCTTTTCAACCCATATTTAGTTGATAATGCTACAAAGACAACATATTTGATGTTCGAACTGATAAACATTTTTTTTTTTTTTTGCAAATAATCTAACTTTAGAATTTGATGCCAGCAACACGTGACAATTTGAAATGTGGACTCGTCAGACCACAGAACACTTTTCCACTTTGCATGAGTCCATCTTCGATGATCTCGGGCCCAGAGAAGCCGGCGGCGTTTCTGGATGTTGTTGATAAATGGCTTTCACTTTGCATAGTAGAGCTTTAACTTGCACTTAAAGATGTAGCGACCAACTGTATTTAGTGACAGTGGTTTTCTGAAGTGTTCCTGAGCCCATGTGGTGATATCCTTTAGAGATTGATGTCGGTTTTTGATACAGTGCCGTCTGAGGCACCGAAGGTCACTGTCATTCAATGTTGGTTTCCGGCCATGCCGCTTACGTGGAGTGATTTCTCCAGATTCTCTGAACCTTTTGATGATATTATGGACCGTAGATGTTGAAATCCCTAAATTTCTTGCAATTGCACTTTGAGAAATGTTGTTCTTAAACTGTTTGACTATTTGCTCACGCAGTTGTGGACAAAGGGGTGTACTCGCCCCATCCTTTCTTGTGAAAGACTGAGCATTTTTTGGGAAGCTGTTTTTATACCCAATCATGGCACCCACCTGTTCCCAATTAGCCTGCACACCTGTGGGATGTTCCAAATAAGTGTTTGATGAGCATTCCTCAACTTTATCAGTATTTATTGCCACCTTTCCCAACTTCCTTGTCACGTGTTGCTGGCATCAAATTCTAAAGTTAATGATTATTTGCAAAAAAAAAAAAAAGTTTATCAGTTTGAACATCAAATATGTTGTCTTTGTAGCATATTCAACTGATTATGGGTTGAAAATGATTTGCAAATCATTGTATTCCGTTTATATTTACATCTAACACAATTTTCCAACTCATATGGAAACGGGGTTTGTATATATATATATATATATATATATATATATTAGGGGTGTAACGGTACGTGTTTTGTATTGAACCGTTTCGGTATGGGGGTTTCGGTTCGGTACGGGGGTGTACTGAACGAGTTTCTAAGCTAAAGTCTTAACAAGCTGCTTTGCTTCTTCTGCCTCTGTCTCAGCACCCAGCATTGTCCCACCCACACAACCATCTGATTGGTTACACAAAAAGCGGTAACAGCCAATCAGCAGTGCGTATTCAGAGCGCATGTAGTCAATGCTCCAGCATCGAGCAGATAGGTGTTTAACAGGTAAGCATCAGGCAGCGTACTCTCCCCAAATTAAAATAAACAACTCCCAGTCAACTACTAGTAACATCACTATGAGCCCGTTGACCTTCTAGAAACTTAAACTGCAGCTCAGCTCACTCGCAGTCCTGGCTTGAGGTGAAGGCTAATTAGCTTTTAGCGTAACGTTAGCTCATTTTGCGGTGTGTGTGTGTGTGTGTGTGTTAGCTCATTGTGTGTGTGTGTGTGTGTGTGTAATCATTAGTAACATAGCAGCCTAGTTTTGAATGGCAGGGTCCCTGCTATCACATGTTGATAAAAATATAACATTTACATAATAAAAATCAACTACAGGCTTCCCAAACGCTGTAATAAATTAAGCATGATGAGTTGACCTGAAACTGTTTAATGTTGCACTTTTTATATGTAGAAGAAAAGTTTTGTCATTTTATTTAATCTGAGCAACAATTTGAGGCAGTTTAATGTTGATTAACGTGGGCAGAATTATTATAGTGTTCCCAATGTTAAAAGGATAAAGCCATTGTTTACACATTTGGTAAATAAATAACCAAAAAATGTATATTTTGTTGTTTTCTTACTGTACCGAAAATGAACCGAACCGTGACCTCTGAACCGAGGTACGTACCAAACTTTTTGTGTACCGTTACACCCCTAATATATATATATTAGAGATGCGCGGATAGGCAATTATTTCATCCGCAACCGCATCACAAAAGTCGTCAACCATTCGCATCCACCCGAACTAACATTTAATCAAAACCGCACCCGCCCGTTGTTGTATATCTAATATAGACGATGCAAGGCATTAGTGAGGTTATAAAGCTTTTGCCTGTTAAAGAAAGGAGACTGATCCAATGGAGCAGAGACATTCAATGCATGCCACGCTGTCACGGCCCAGACGCACACCAGTGCGCAATCATCTGGGAGCCGCGCTGAGCGCACCTCCAGGCGTGTGGAGGTGCGATGTCCCCTCGCACCCGCGGCGGCTCCACCCGGGCTCGCGCCCGAGGCTTCAGCGCGCACCGCGGCGGCCATCCTACTCGTCGCGGCCTAGCCCTCGCGGCTCTCGCTGCCGGCGACGGCCGGGTATGGGCCCGACGCTCCAGCGCCATCCATTTTCAGGGCTAGTTGATTCGGCAGGTGGGTTGTTACACACTCCTTAGCGGGTTCCGACTTCCATGGCCACCGTCCTGCTGTCTATATCAACCAACACCTTTTCTGGGGTCTGATGAGCGTCGGCATCGGGCGCCTTAACCCGGCGTTCGGTTCATCCCGCAGCGCCAGTTCTGCTTACCAAAAGTGGCCCACTCGGCTCACCAGGGTGAGCCCCACCCCTTTCGTGGGCGCACTGTGCGCGGAGTGACCTCTGTTACGAGCCCCCGGCCACGGGGGTTAGGGCAGGTAAGCTGCTTACCTGCTGCGCGTGACGCCGGCCGCGGACGAGGCGGGGTGTCGGTGCGGTGGGCGCGGTGGTGACCCTGGACGTGCGTCGGGCCCTTCTCGCGGATCACCTCAGCTACGGCTCCCGGTGGGGCCCTCTCGGGAGAAGGGGCCTCGGTCCCGGACCCCGGCGAGGCGTCCCTTCTCCGCTCCGTAAAAGTGTCCATCTCTTTTTTTTTTTCTTCTTCTGTTGTGGCATATGCTGCAGGTGCCTGCTCGTTTTTCGTATGTGGGTAACAACATTTAACTATGTATATATATTTCCGAATTGGTTTAACTGCCACCCGCCTGAATCTATTTAAAATCTAATTTTTTTTTATTTCAACCGCCCGACCCGCGGATAATCCGCGGACTCTGCGGTTGTGTCCGCAAACCGCGCATCTCTAATATATATATATATATATATATTATACTTACATATATACATATATATTTATACATGTACATATATATATATTTATACATGTATGTATATAGAATATACATACGTATATGTTAGCATGTAGCTGTAATGTTAGCATGTAACTTAAGGTAGCTGCAATTTTAGCATTTAGCTGTAATGTTAGCATGTAGCTTAATGTAACTGCAATTTTAGAATGTCGCTTAATGTAGCTGTAATGTTAGCATGTAGCTGTAATGTAATCATGTAGCTAAATGTAGCTGTAATGTTAGCATGTAGTTTCATATAGCTGTAATGTTAGCATGTAGGTTAATGTAGTTGTAATGTGAACATGTAGCTTAGTTCATTCCAACTCACACTTCCTGTAGCTGTAAAGACCCACCTATGAGAGGTCATGACCTGGAGGCCTGCTGGATCATCTTCTTGGCTGTGATCCAGCCTTCCATCACAATATGACAGCTCCCGAGGAAAAAGACAAAGCGGCCCCACGGCCCGCGGCAGAAGCTCTCTTCCGCTTTTGAGTCCTGTCTTTCTGCAGCCTTGACAGAAGCGCACCTGAGGGGGACCGCGGGACGGGTCGCGGCGGCGGCAACATGCCCGCCCGATGGAGACGTCAGCGCAAAGCTATGCAGGGAGGAGGGGGGTGGTGAAGAGGGCGATGACGGCTCTGGCCGCAGGCACCGTCGTCTTTTAAAAGGGCTTTCATGGCGGCGCTGATGTACACGCCATACTTTGAATGTTGCAGGAACCGCTGCCACCATCTTGCTTCACTGCGTGTTTGTAAACACAACACGATATTCCCCCACCCGACCCCCGCCCCCGCATTCCTGGCAACACGCTGAAGCAAGAGCATGCATGCCATACCACTATTTTTGAAGTATGTCACCTTTCATGCGAGGGTGCCAGCACACTAGGGGGCAGCAGCTGACCACGCAACGGCAAGCTAAAGCTGCTAACCACAAAATTCCAGCGGAAATTTTGATGGGCCTGCCTTCTGTGCTGTGAACTAAAAAAGTTAGCATAAAACGTTAGCATGCGAATACCTAAATACCTTAAATGCTCGTATAAATATAAAAATAGAACTACAAAATTCCAGCGGAAATTTTGATGGGCCTGCTATCTGTGCTGTGAACTGAAAAAGTTAGCATAAAATGTTAGCATGCGAATACCTAAATATCTTAATTGCTCGTATGAATATGAAAATAGAACCACAAAATTACAGCAGAAATTTTGATGGGCCTACTATCTGTGCTGTGAACTAAAAAAGTTAGCATAAAACGTTAGCATGCGAATATCTTAAATGCTCGTATGAATATGAAAATAGAACCACAAAATTGCAGCGGAAATTTTGATGGGCCTACTATATGTGCTGTGAACTAAAAAAGTTAGCATGCGAATACCTAAATATCTTAAATGCTCAAATAAATATAAAAATAGAACTACAAATCTCCAGCGCACATTTTGATGGGCCTGCTATCTGTGCTGTGAACTAAAATAGTTTGCATAAAACGTTAACATGCGAATACCTAAATATCTTAAATGCTCGTATGAATATAAAAATCGAACTACAAAATTCCAGCGGAAATTTTTATGGGCCTGCTATCTGTGCTGTGAACTAAAAAAGTTAGCATAAAACGTTAGCATACGAATACCTAAATATCTTAAATGCTCGTGTGGAAATATAAAAAACGAACTACACAATTCCAGCGGAAATTTTGATGGGCCTGCTACCTGTGCTGTGAACTAAAAGAGTTAGCATAAAAATACCTAAATATCTTAAATGCTTGTATAAATATAAAAATACGACTACAAAATTCCAGCGGAAATTGTGATGGGCCTGCTATCTGTGCTGTGAACTAAAAAAGTTAGCATACAACGTTAGCATGCTAACGCTGCCTAGTTATGATGAGAACAGTTAGCATACTTGCAAGATGAGGGGAATATAATGAGCTAAAATGCTAGTATAAGACGTTAGCATGTTAACATTAGCATGACAACGTAGGAACAGTTGCCGTTCTTCTAAAAAAGCGCCAGGTATCCAAAGTAGCAGTCGAGTGGAAAAACAAGTTTCCTCTGTATTGAAGTTATTATCATATATATCTGATTTATGACACTAGAAGACTTCCAAAGTTTGCGAATAAATAGATATCATCAAAATAGTATCAATCTCATTTTGAGAGTTAATGAAGAAGCCAGTCACGTGATCCGTGACGTAGAGTAGGAACCACAGATCCCTTCCCCATCAACAACAATGCTAATCAAGCAGACTTTGAGGAGCCAACAAGGATTACTTTTTCAATTATGATCCAGGACCTTATATTTTTGAACCCGAATACAAGGAGGATGAGCATTAAGTTTTAGAAGCCCAGTGCTAAACGGATGTAGCTTTACTGTGACACTAGCATCTGCAGCATTGCTAGGTGCTAAACATACAAACTAAACCATAATAAAACAAACACTGTCATATTTCCACTCTCGCTGGGATGTCGACCGACGGGACGCTCACATCGTTCTGTTTATATGAAGAATCAGTCACAATCCTCACAAAGGGTTAAAAAAAAAGTTGCCGCAACAAGCATCTTTTTGTGTCTTTTTCGCCACCTCGGGGATGTGAAAGTGGACCAACCTGTCGGTCCATTTGTCTTCTGGTAGGTGAGAGATGCATTGATTATAATCTAGAATTTTCTTTGAGCAAGTTTGAGACCAAGCGGAAGCAGCCGCCGGCTTATAGTGTGTCAACAATAGCAGCGTAAGCCCACTGCTATCAATGCACCACTAAAATAGTCAGCTTATAATAACAATATCACTTATATTTGGTTAATTTTTAGGTCACGACATGTAAATGGAGTATTTTTTTGGCAGTTTCTGGATGTTTTTATAGAGTTTAATGAGTACAACAGAGGACCCTCCATCTGTTGAATCAATTGTTGGCTATTTATTAACGATTTTTGAATGCATACACTGCAAAAAGTCAGTGTTCAAAAACAAGAAAAAAAATAAAAATAATTAGGGGTATTTTATTTAAACTCTGCAAAATTATCTGCCAATAGAACAAGAAAATTCGGCTTGTCAAGACTTTCCAAAACAAGTAAAATTAGCTAACCTCAATGAACCCCAAAATACCTTAAAATAAGTATATTCTCACTAATAAGAAGTGCACTTTTCTTGGTAGAAAAAACATATTTGAGACCTTTTTTCTCAATATGTTGAAAAATATTTTTAAATTAAGTAAATGCTAGTGCCATTATCTTGACATAATGATATGCGCTCGGCATCATGATTTTTTTTTTCATGCTTGAAGTAGGAAATTATCACTTTAAAAAAGTAGTTTTATACTTGTGAGTAGGGATGATGTTTGATAAGAAATTATCAAGTTCGAGCCTATTATCGAATCCTCTTATCGAACCGATTCCCTATCGATTCTCTTATCGAGTCCAGATAGGTTGTTGTATATGGAAAAAAACCACACAATATTTGGTTTAACAAATCACTTCACATTCTCTACTGCTCGCTACTATAGTATTGCCATATCTGAGTTATTGTGCAGAAAAAAAGATCAATTAGACTGATACATAATGTTATATATGAAATAACAAGTGTGTGTAAAAATTGGAAGTGCTTCCTTTGGCCCACATATGAATAACAAGTGTGTGTAAGAAATTAAAATGCACCCCCTTTGGCCCAAATTAATACAAAAAAACAAATAAATATGTATATAGAGACATACTGTATTAACCTGAAGTAAATAATAAAGATTAAAAACCAATTACAAACAAAAAAATTCCCCCCAAAATAATGAACTAAAACAGGGGTGGGCAATTAATTTTTACCGGGGGCCGCATGAGCAACCCGAACACTGCTGGAGGGCCACACCGACAATATTTCAATCAAATTTTGCTCAAATTATTTTTGATGTACCGTAAGATAAATAATAATAATAATAATAATTTAATTTAACCTAACTTAACTTTATACAAAAGCAGATTGCTTTTGATGGTTTTATTTTTAACACTGTCTTACACAACACTTCCTGATTTATAATACAATGCAAAAATGTCAATTTCTGTCACTTTATCCTGCATCCTCTTTAAAAGTCCAACATTTTTCCCCGTCAGATTTGGACAACCATCTGTTGTCACACCTGCCAGCTTGTCCCATTTCAGTCCTAACATGTCCAAACACGCATTTACCTATGTGAACAAGTCATTACCTGTGGTTGTCTCTTTAATTGACTGCATGGCTGCCAGCTACTCCGTGATTTGAAAGTCTGCAGTTATCCCACGTAAGAAGATGAGCAGCTGGGCGGTGTCACATACATCGCAGCTCTCATCCAAAGCCAGCGAAAAACAGTCAAAGTCGGCCGTTCTGTTCTTCAGCTGAAGCTCCAAGTTTCCAGCGATGGTCTCAACCCGCCTCGTTACAGTGCGTCGGGAGAGTGACACGTTCTCAAATACGCCCCTGTTTTCCGGTTATATCAGCGCAACTGAGTCCAATAAGCACTCCTTAATAAACCTCTGTCAGAAAACGCCTTACATTTTCTGGCGATTTTGTGAGGAATGACGAAACTTGTCCTGACAGCTGCATCTCTGGGGGTGTGAAATTTGGCAAAAAGTCCTTGTTGGGTTTGCAGTTTTACCATCAACGCATCAGCCTCCCTTGCGCGCGCTTCATCAGACAGATTCCGGTATTTTTCCTCGTGCTTCGTCGCTTAGTGGCGATTCAAATTATATTCTTTAAACACAGCAACCTGTGTACCACAAATTAAGCACACAGCTTTACCTTTAATTTTTGTAAAGAAATACTTGGCAGTCCATGTCTTGTTGAAAACACGCCATTCGTCCTCAACTTTTCTCTTTTTAGCGTCTCGGGTGTCGCTGTGCACCTTCACTCACAGGTTACACATACGCCCATAAATAACACTTTTCAAAATAAAAGCAGCACAGTTGTATTGCACGCACGACATAGACGTTTTTTTAAATTTATTTTGTCATTTGTGATTGCCGCTGTTCACATTCACTCACAATCGCACACAAGCATACGTCCACTAGGGATGTCCCGATCCGATATTTGGATCGGATCGGCTGCCGATATTTGCCAAAAATTGCGTATCGGCAAGGCATGGGAAAATGCCGATCCAGATCCAGTTTAAAAAAAAACTCCGGTCCGTGTTTTCCAACGCACCTATTTAAATAATACATTCCACTTTTCTGCTGCTCCGTAATTTCCGTTCCGCATTTTCCAGCACACCTTCAGCACATCCACAATTCTCACGCAGTTGCTTTTAGCTGCTGGCATTACACGACAGGCTCTTCTCACTCTTTCCTGTGTCTCCCTCTCACAGACAGTGAGCGCACCTTCTTACACACGTCACATACTGTCACGTCATACGTCACATACTGTCACGTCATACGTCACATACGTATACCTCCTCTCCCAGCAGAGAGCGAGGTAGCGGCATGGCTAACGTTAGCTGTGATGCTAGCGCAGCCGCTAAGGTGCGCGCCTGCTCAAGCGTCCTCTGCGCACGGCAAATCTATGCCACGCACAAAATCAAATAAAAAATAAGCGCATAACAATTTTCGACACACGGACACGACAGAGAAAACAGTTTTCGTCATCCTTGTTCAAATATTGTGACGTCTGTCGAGACGCTTATCTCCATTCGGTGCCACACGTCCAGACTCCACACCATCAAAATTTCCACATCAACACCGTATGAAAAAGTTAGTGATCTATTTAGTTGTGATTTCCTTCTCTGCATGAAAGTTTAAAAGTAGCATATATTAATGCAGTATGAAGAAGAATGTTTTAATGTAGACATGCAAGCCTTGAAAGAACATTTTGAAAATCAAGAATACATTTCCTGCAAATGGGTGCATTTCTACCCTATATTTTAACTTTAGATTTATTCTCATATCAAACTCTTTTGGCTGTCTTTTTGACATCAGGCGCCCCCCTCCACACCCTGGATTATAAATAATGTAAATAATTCAATGTGATTATCTTGTGTGATGACTGTATTATGATGATAGTATATATCTGATAGTATATATCTGTATCATGAATCAATTTAAGTGGACCCCGACTTAAACAAGTTGAAAAACTTATTGGGGTGTTACCATTTAGTGGTCAATTGTACGGAATATGTACTTCACTGTGCAACCTACTAATAAAAGTCTCAATCAATCAATCAAAACACATAGAATCATCATACTGCTGTGATTATATGCATCAAGTGTTCATTCAAGGCTAAGGCAAAATATCGAGATATATATCGTGTATCGCAATAGGGCCTTAAAATATCACAATATTAAAAAAAGGCCATATCGCCCAGCCCTAGTTCAATGATGCCATTTCTGTTCGTCATCTATAATTTTGTCTATTTTGTGTTTATCCTTGAATAAACAGGTCAGTTTCTTGTTACCAACCATTGTGTATTATTCAAACTCCCCTAATTCAGCTGGCTAGTTGTTATCAAGAGTACTAAAACACTTTTCAACATGATTCAGACAACTAAGTAGGCTAAATAACTTTAAACTTTAATACATGCTCGGATAGGCCAGTATCGGTCAGTATCGGTATCGGTCAGTATCGGTATCGGATCGGAAATGCAAAAACAATATCGGTATCGGATCGGAAGTGCAAAAACCTGGATCGGGACATCCCTAACGTCCACACGGATGTAATACAAATAACGCTTTTCAAAACAAAAGCAGCACCGTTGTATTGCACACTACTTTTTAAAATGTATTTTGTAATTTATGATTGGCTTCACGCGGGCCGGACAGGGACGCACAAAGGGCCGGATGTGGCCCGCGGGCCGCAGAATGCCCAGGTCTGAACTAAAAGCTTACCTTTTTTATATTTGCATAGTTTGTATATATTAATGTTGTAAATACAAATCTTTATATATCTAGAAAGGGTGGTCCTAAAGAGGTAGGCATTTTTCTCAGGTCTCAAGAAGGTAACAAATACAAGAATGTGTGTGTTTGTGTGTGTGTGTGTGCCATCCATCAGCGGATCAAGGAGGCGTGCAATGACACCGGCTGATACTAGAATCATGATCAGGGGGTGTCGGGGGGTCCATATGAAGCTAATGGCACATGACCATATGCTTGCTTTAATAGCAAATGGGCTGTTAGAAGATGATGGCGCCACAGGAGCACTATTGTTCATTTCTCTTTATTTTATTTTTCCGGCGCCGTCATATTTTCAGCATGTGTTTGGTTTCTCTTCATAGTCGATAAAGTTTGATGACAATTCCGATTTAAAGCCACACAGACGGCGCGTCATAAAGTTACGGAGGCGGGGGTCGGTACTTTCGAGCTTCGTCCTCGGAGATTCGTTTCCATGTGACCTCTCTCTGTGTAAACACGGGTGCTGTTCTGGTCCTGGCAGATCATGTTTGTGGGCCCGGTTCGGGCCATGTAAATGCCAGCCGTCTGGGGACAGCGGCTCACGGCGTTTTAATTTGTTTATCTTTTACTATCAACCAGAGGGAAGGGTTGCCAAGTGCACTCCTCGTACTCAAACAGCCCCTTGACCTTTCCAGACCTCTTTAGGCCCACGTTTACTGCACCGCAACCCACAGAGGCAGCCTACGGTAGCCCATAACTTTACTTTTAATGAATGTATGTCTTGTTAAGGGCCGATCTGGGCCCCGTTTAAACATGACAATGTCAGAGATTCACGACTGTTGAGATAGGAGGGATGCGAAGGTCTTCTGTGGAGCCGGAAGAAACTTTTCTGCTTTGTCTTATTCTCCTATATCAGGGGTCGGCAACCCGCGGCTCTGGAGCCGCATGCGGCTCTTTGATCACTCTGTTGCGGCTCAGCTGCATACTTGCCGACCCCCCCTATTTTCCCGGGAGACTTACGGCATACTTGCCAACCCTCCCGAATTTTCCGGGAGACTCCCGAAATTCAGCGCCTCTCCCGAAAACCTCCCGGGACAAATATTCTCCCGAAAATCTCCCGATTTTCAGCCGGAGCTGGAGGCCACGCCCCCTCCAGCTCCATGCGGACCTGAGTGAGGACAGCCTTTTTTCACTACGGGAGGACAACAGGGTGACAAGAACTAAATCATCCAGACTAGAGATACATTGTATTATTATGTTTATCTTACCTAAAAATAAATAGATATTTATTAATTAAAAAAAAAAAAAAACTACCGTATTTTCCGCACTATTAGCCGCACCTAAAAACCACAAATTTACTCAAAAGCTGACAGTGCGGCTTATAACCCGGTGCGCTTTATATATGGATTAATATTAAGATTCATTTTCATAAAGTTTCGGTCTCGCAACTACGGTAAACAGCCGCCATCTTTTTTCCCCGTAGAAGAGAAAGTGCTTCTTCTTCTACGCAAGCAACCGCCAAGGTAAGCACCCGCCCCCATAGAACAGGAAGCGCTTCTTTTTCTACTGTAAGCAACCACCCGCCCGCGTAGAAGAAGAAGAAGAAGCGCGCGGATATTACGTTTCATTTCCTTTGTGTGTTTACATCTGTAAAGACCACAAAATGGCTCCTACTAAGCGACAGGTTTCCGGTTCATGAAAAGACGCAATCTCTCCATCCGCACACGGACTACTATTTCACAGCAACTGCCTAAAGACTTTCAAGAAAAGCTGGCTGCTTTCCGTGCATATTGTAAAAACAAGATAGCTGAAAAAAAGATCCGGCCAGAGAACATTATCAACATGGACGAGGTTCCACTGACTTTTGATATTCCTGTGAACCGCACTGTGGATACAACGGGAGCACGTACGGTGAATATTCGCACCACAGGGAATGAGAAGTCATCCTTCACTGTGGTTCTAGCTTTCCATGCTAATGGCCAGAAACTTCCACCCATGGTGATATTCAAAAGGAAGACCTTGCCAAAAGAGACCTTTCCAGCCGGCTTCATCATAAAAGCTAACTCGAAGGGATGGATGGATGAAGAAAAGATGAGCGAGTGGTTAAGGGAAGTTTACGCGAAGAGGCCGGGTGGCTTTTTTCACGCAGCTCCGTCCATGTTGATATACGACTCCATGCGCGCCCACATCACGCTGGTTTTTAATATATTATTAAAGTTTGACTGACCTATCTGACTGTTTTTTTGACATTCCTTTAGCGCAGTTAGATGCGGCTTATAACACGGGGCGGCTTATAGGTGGACAAAGTTTTGAAATATGCCGTTCATTGAAGGCGCGGCTTATAACCCAGGGCGCCTTATGGTGCGGAAAATACGGTAAATACATTTTTACTATATTTTGCTAAAAACATCAAAATTAATTGTATTTTTATTTTTATTTTTTCTGACTCCTTATTACATCCAGCCATATAATTTTACATTAAAATAAACATATTTGAAATAATTTATTTTAAATTATCATAATAATTCATTTAAAATTACCATATTTAATTATTAAAATAATTGCTTGTATATCAACAACTTTAGCATTTTATTCATTACATTTTGAAGCTCTCAGAAGCTCAGTTATGTTATATTCCTTAATATTTATTTATGCAAGTTTGAAGTATCAATTATCCAAACAGTTTTGTTTGCATATTTTCAGGATATATATATATATATATATATATATATATATATATATATATATATATATATATATATATATATATATATATGTATGAAATACTTGACTTGGTGAATTCTAGCTGTCAATATACTCCTCCCCTCTTAACCACGCCCCGCCCCACCCCCCCACCTCCCGAAATCGGAGGTCTCAAGATTGGCAAGTATGACTTACGGATTTCAGTGCCTCACGTAGAAAACTCCCGGAATTAACATTCTCAGATTTTCACCCTTACAATAATAATAAGGCTGTGCCACGATGGTACAGCATTTAGCGCCCTCTACAATTTGTATTAACAGCGTGCCAGCCCAGCCTCTTGTCATATGCATCTTCTGCTTGTACACGTAAGTGACAGCAAGCATACTTGGTCAACAGCCACACAGGTTACACTGACGGTGGACATATAAAACAACTTTAACACTCTTTCTAATAATGCGCCACACTTTGAACCAAAACCAAACAAGAATGACAAACACATTTTGGGAGAACATCTGCACCTTAACACATCATAAACACAACAGAACACATACCCAGAATCCCATGCAGCCGTGACTCGGGCTATGTTATACACCCCTGCTACCAAACCCCGCCCCCACCCCAACCGTGCTCCCCCACACATCAACCCCCCCACCCTCCGTGCGTCGGTTGAGGTGGGCGGGGTTTGGTAGCGGGGGTGTATAATGTAGCCCGGAAGAGTCAGGGCTGCATGGGATTCTGGGTATTTGTTCTGTTGTGTTCATGTTGTGTTACGGTGCAGATGTTCTCCCGAAATGTGTTTGTCATTCTTGTTTGGTGTGGGTTCACAGTGTGGCGCATTATTAGTAAGAGTGTTAAAGTTTTTTATACCGCCACCGTCAGTGTGACCTGTGTGGTTGTTGACCAAGTATGCCTCGCTGTCACTTACGTGAGCAAGTAGAAACCCCATACAACGTGTAGCGGGGCCGGCACACTGGTTGTAGTGGGCGCTAAATGCTGTACCATCACGGCACGTTCGATAGAATAGTTGCCCTGAAATTCGCAGTCTGCCGGAAAAATCGGGAGGATTGACAAGTATGACGCTGTCATGCGCCATTCATATAAAACCCACGGGCCGCAGTAACGTTCAATTTTCAAATTAAGGTGTGGGCCGCGTGTCTGAGACCCTTGGTTTATACATAGCACAAAGCAAAAAAAAAACTTTATATGCAGTGTTATTTCATTTTAAATTTCAAAGGATTTTTGTGGCTCCCATTGTTTTCTTTAATTTGTGAAACTGGTCAGAATGGCTCTTTGACTGGTAAAGGTTGCCGACCCCTGTCCTATATCCTTGCACAAGTTCAGCTTATTAATTAAAAATGTCCAAGCACAACACATAGTTCACATTTACACCCATTTAAATCCCCTGCAATGCATGATGGGAAAAATACAATACGCTCTCTCCTGGATTGGTGAAACAGAGTCACGTGACAGAAGTCTCACTAACGAGCCAAATGAGTAGCAAGCAGTAATCAATAGATTATGAATAAATATATAGATCAGGGGTGTCAAACTCATTTTAGCTCAGGGGCCACATGGAGGAAAATCTATTCCCAATGGTAAAATCATGGCATGATAACCAAAAAATAAAGACAACGCCAGGTTGTTTTCTTTTTTTTTTTTTACTTTGGCCAAAAATAGAACAAGCACTTTATGAAAACGTACAAATCACAAATAATCCTCTGGACAAAACACTTCAAATTTGTTGAAAATTCAGAGGAAATTGGTGCAGTTTGAAAAACACAACGAGCTTAGACTCGGTCTCAGTGTCTCTACAAAGCCAGGATTAAACTTTTAAGTCACAGTCTTTCTGGGATTGAGTAAAAAAACACAACATGTAAACAAATACCTCCTTTGTCATGTCCACGTATCAATCCAGAGCTAACTCAACAAACCGTAAGAAACGGAGGTAAAAACTATTCAAAAGGGTTAAGTTCACTTTTTTGGTGTTTGACAGAGACATTTTGGGCCAACGAGGGTGCCAAACGACCACGTGTTCGAAGCAGAAGACATAAAGACTTAGACTTCCTTTTTATTGTCATTCAAATTTGAACTTTACAGCACAGATAAGAACGAAATTTCGTTACATAAGCTCATGGTAGTGCAGGATAAAAAAGCAATAAGGTGCATATATAAATAAATAAATGTATATAAATAATATATACATTTTTATATATAAAATAAATATATATAAATAATATATAAATATATATATAAAATAAATAAATATATATAAATAATATATAATTATATATATATATATATATATATATATATATAAAATAAATAAATATATATAAAAATATATATATAAGATAAATAAATATATATAAATATAAATAAATAAATAAATAAATATATATAAATAAATAAATAGATTACTGTGCAGATAAATATATTGCAATTTTGGGGGGGGTTGAGGGGATAATTTAATTATGATGCGTTCAAGAGTCTTACGGCCTGAGGGAAGAAGCTGTTACAGAACCTGGAGGTTCTGTAAAAAACGGCAGGTTTTAAGTTTCATGTGGGTCAAGGAGGAGGAGCCACAGTCCCCCTTTACTTTGTACCTCTTGCTTGGCCCCCGGTATAAACCGTTTGCTTGCCTAACAGAATTGCCATTGTGACATCCAGTGGACACATTTAGAACACCAGTTGTAGAGGTTGCCCTCTAGTGGGTTCTTCGGACCACCACACACTGCCACGAGAGCCCAGATTTCAGGGTACAACACTGTTTTATTTTCATCAATCGAGCAAGGCTTTAGCTTTCCAGCAAAATGTATTTTTCTGAATTCGTGCCTCTCTCTCTCTGGCTCCCACTCCAACTCCAACTGCGTGTCTCATTCCGGCTGCTGCTAATAAAGGCGACAGGTGATTAGATAACAAGGCCCACCTGGGCCATCTACTCACCCGTCGCTGTCTTCGAGGCCGGTCCTGGCACACCCCGTTCCGCGGCAGGCCCGCAGACCACGCCCCCCTCCACACCAGTTTCTTTCGTTAAAAAAAAAAAGCAGCTAATTTTTATACTTGGCAAACTCATCATGCGGGCCGGATAAAACCAGTTCGCGGGCCTGAATCGGCCCGCGGGCCGTATGTTTGCTACCCCTGATATAGATGATATTTATAAATGTAACGATCTAAATGCAAGTCATTGTAGCACCTCCCGAGACCCCAAAAGGGACAAGCGGTAGAAAATGGATGGATGGATGTAACAAAGTAAAAGCTGTTTCTGTTTCACAAAAATACTCAGATAAAAGGTATGTAGACAAGTAGATTTATACAAAAAGTTACTTCATGTAACAAAGTCACTGTAGCGCCTTACGTCTGTAATTTCAAGATGTGTTGCGAAGCCTGTTTTTTTTCATGTATTATGTCAGTGAGGAAGGAGGATTATCTTTCACGTCTTGAACATCCTTATTCTCAAAAGTGGAGCAAACAAGTGAGGGAAATGTTCGATTTTTATTTTTGGCGTATCTTACTCAAATAAGTATTTATGGACGTATTTTACTGTTGGAACTAGAGATGTCCCATAATATCGGACTGCCGATATTATCGGCCGATAAATGCTTTAAAATGTAATTATGTAATTATCGGTATCGGTTTCAAAAAGTAAAATTTATGACTTTTTTAAAACGCCGCTGTACGGAGTGGTACACGGACGTAGGGAGAAGTACAGAGCAGTTGCGTCTGCCAGTCATACTTACCAACCCTCACGATTTTCCAGGGTGACTCTCCCGATTTCCACCCAGACAACAATATAGGGGGCGTGCCTTAAAGGCACTGCCTTTGCGTGCCGGCTCAATCACATAATATCTACGGCTTTTCACACACACACAAGTGAATGCAATACTTGGTCAACAGCCATACAGGTCACACTGAGGGTGGCCGTATAAACAACTTTAACACTGTTACAAATATGCGCCACACTGTGAACCCACACCAAACAAGAATGACAAACACATTTCGGGAGAACATCCGCATCGTAACGCATCATAAACACAACAGAACAAATACCCAGAATCCCTTGCAGTACTAACTCTTCTGGGACGCTACAATATACACCCCCCGCTACACCAACACCCCGCCCCCCCAACCCCGCCTACCTCAACCTCCTCATGCTCTCTCAGGGAGAGCATGTCCCAAATTCCAAGCTGCTGTTTTGAGGCATGTTAAAAAAAAATAATGCACTTTGTGACTTCAATAATAAATATGGCAGTGCCATGTTGGCATTTTTTTCCAAAACTTGAGTTGATTTATTTTGGAAAACCTTGTTACATTGTTTAATGCATCCAGCGGGGCATCACAACAAAATTAGGCATAATAATGTGTTAATTCCACGACTGTATGGATCGGTATCGGTTGATATCGGAATCGGTAATTAAGCGTTGCACAATATCGGAATATCGGATATCGGCAAAAAAGCCATTATCGGACATCTCTAGTTGGAACATCATTAAAAGTATCTTTCGTTTCACAAAAAGCATTTAAAGAACGTTGTGTGCACCGGTTGCTGTCCTTAAATAACACCCGAAAGGACGCCCGTCTTCTTTTCCATGTCCCCAAATGCACCTTGAGTCGCTACTTCCAGACTACTAAGAAGCTTCTCTCTTTATCACTTGACAGCGTGCTGACTCAGCAGAGGCACACGTGCCCACACAGCACCCTTTCTTTTAATAACCCTGAAGATTGACGCTGCAACATCAGCCTTATTGTGTCGAATAGTTCATTAGCACGTGCCGGCCACTTTATTAGGCACACCCCAGGTGCTTTCTGCAGCATTTTGGCACATTTTACGAGCCACTTTTATGATAAAGCATTATATTCATACTGTTATGCGAGAAAATACAAGCTTTAATGTGCAACGTCCATGTGGCTCCGCTGTGAGTGGAAGTGGATATTTCACGCCGCCTCGTGTTGTCGTCCACTTGGCAGTCATGTTGGTGCTGGCACATTGCAGGCGGGTAACAAGCTTTCATGACCTGGTTCAGGACCTTCAAAATAAAATAGGTCAATTACGCAGTTAGCTCTTAAAGGCGTTCTATCCTGTTGGTTTCAGGGGGCTTCTAAAACGATACTGGACCCCAGTGAGGCACTGTAGTGTGATATCAGGGGTAGGTGTTTGTTCTCCAGTCAAGCGGTTTTATTATTTCGAATATATACTTTAAGCCGCTACTTTTTTCTCACGTTTTGACCCCCGCGGCTTATAAAACGGTGATTTTTGGATTTTTTTTTTTTTGCTGACGGCTGTAAAGCAACACTTTAAAAACAAACAAACAACTAAACACACTGATAAGTTGTGTTATTGTTTGTGCTACGGCGCCATCTTTTGGTCGGGTTAACTCACTGCAGGTGCAGCATTATCTTTCGATTTACTACAAATGTAGCTTACCACCACCAGGTGTGAATGAATGATGGGTTCCCACTTCTCTGTGAGCGCTTTGAGTATCTAACAATAGAAAAGTGCGATATAAAATCTAATCCATTATTATTATTATTATTATTATTATTATTATTATTATTTAGGCCTCTCAACCGGAAGTTGAATTGCCGTTCAGTCCTCTAATCGTCCATAGCGTTTCTACTCGTATGGATTCTTCATTCATCACTCCAAGCAACGTTTGTAAGTTTTACAATACAACCAAAACAATTCTTACTTACTAAACAATCCCATGTCTGATGTCTGTAGGAGTGTTTTCATGCATAGTTGTACGTGCTATCATAATGTAATCAAGCTAGCGTAGTTAGCATTATCTAATATGCTAAGACGTTTACGAGTGTCTGTGTTATTATTATTTACTTACAATGGCGTTCTTTTTGTATTGTTTCAGCATCACAAATTCCTCAGTAAATTCACCAAAACGTCAACGTGGAGTAATTGAGTCCGTTTAGCTGATTGGAGAGCTAGCTTCCACAGCTGGTGGGTCCATGACGATGACTTCTGTTTTGTTTGATCAGCCGTTTTACTGCCGTGTTACAGACATTGTTTGGAAACAATTAAGGTAATATAAACATTTACAAAATCTTTCTGTGTAAATAACTCATATCTGCAAATTATAATCTGGTGCGGCTAATATATAGAAACAACTTTTTTTCTTCTAAAATTTAGTGGGTGCGGCTTATATATCGGTGCGCTCTATCGTCTGGAAAATATGGTAATTAGATGAATATTAGAGAAGCCAGCGTTAAACTGTGCTTTGTTCAACAAACATCTGTCCGGTAAGTGGTGAGAGCTGAAAAGTGAGCGTGAAATAGGTCTTTAGCTCCTAAGAAGAAAAAAAAATGTTCCCATTACTTTCTGATTTCCCTTTTCATACAAAATTCAGCATTACCGAGTAGGAATGGGTATCCTTTACATTTTAACCGATTCTAGTACCGAATCAGTACAAAAGGTGCATGAACCGATACTTAAAAAATGGAAAACATTAACATTTTTGTAAAAAAACCCCAACAATCTCAAATTTTCTGGACTATAGAGTGCACCGGTATATAAGCCACACCCACTAAATAATACAAATTTAAAAAGTTCATATTTTATTCGCATATTTACGCCGCAATTGAGAAATTAGTTATTTACACTGAAACATTTTGTAAATGTTAATTGTACACCTTAATTGTTTCCAAACAGTGTCTGTAACACGGCAGTAAAACGGCTGATCAAACAAAAGAGAAGTCACCGTCATGGACCCACTATCTGTGGAAGCCAGCTCTCCAATCAGCCGAACGGACTCAATAAGTCCATGGTGACGTTTTGGTGAATTTACTGAGGAATTTGTGAAACTGAAACAATACAAAAATAATGCCATTTTAAGTTAATAATACTAACACAAACACTGGTAAACATGTTAGCATATTAGCTAAAGCTAATGGCGCTAGCTTCGTTTCATTACGATAACACGTACAAATATGCATGAAAACACTCCTACAGACATCACACATGGGACAATTTCGTAAGTAAGAATTGTTTTGGTTATATTGTAAAACTTACAAACGCTGCTTGGAGTGACGAAGGATGAATTCAAACGAGTAGAAACACTATGAAGGCCCGAAGACGGAATGGCACTTCTCTGTTTCCAGTTGGAAGCACTAAATGGAAGGAGACTGCAGCACCTGCAGTGAGCGGTAGAAATTCCGATACAAAATTCATTTTTTACACATCTTTATTTACACAATTTACATATAGTACCGATAAGAGTACTGATGAATACTGGTATTGATAAAGAATATTGATATTGGTATTTTTTTAAGGCTTAAAAAGCAGGCGTTGATAAAATAGTTCCCTGCTGTAAAATGTTACATCATGTTGCTGGTGTACAACCTCTTGTGCTAATAAAAATGCCAATAAAATATTATTTTTTCCACATCTTTATTGACACAATTAACATATAGTACTGATATGAGTACCGTAAATACTGGTATTAATAAGGAATATTGATATTGGTATTTTTAAGACATAAAAAGCAGGCGTTGATAAAATAGTTCCCTGCTGTAAAATGTTACATCATGTTGCTGGTGTACAACCTCTTGTGCTAATAAAAATGCCAATAATTTAACTTATTTTTTCCACATCTTTATTGACACAATTAACATATAGTACAGATACGAGTACCGATGAATACTGGTATGGATAAGGAATATGGATACTTTTTTTTTTTTTAAAGACATAAAAAGCAGGTGTTGATAAAATACTTCCCTGCTGTAAGATGTTACGTCATGTTGCTGGTGTACAACCTCTTTTGCCAATAGAAATTCCTATAAAAAAATGAATTTTTTACACATCTTTATTTACACAATTTACATATAGTACTGATAGGAGTACCGATGAATACTGGTATTGATAAACAATATTGATATTGGTATTTTTTAAGGCTTAAAAAGCCGGTGTTGGTAAAATACTTCCCTGCTGTAAAATGTTACATCATGTTGCTGGTGTACAACCTATTTTGCTAATAAAAATTCCAATTAAAAAAAAAAAAAGTAATTTTTTACACATCTTTATTGACACAAATTGCTTACATAGTACCAATAAGAGTACCGATGAATACTGATATTGATAAAAAAATATTGATATTGGTATTTTTTAAGGCTTAAAAAGCAGGAGTTGGTAAAATACTTCCCTGCTGTAAGATGTTACAACATGTTGCTGGTGTACAACCTCTTTTGTCAATAGAAATTCCTATAAAAAATTAATTTTTTACACATATTTATTGACAACAATTTACATATAGTACCGATAAGAGTACCGATGAATACTGGTATTGATAAAGAATATTGATATTGGTATTTTTTTAAGGCTTAAAAAGCAGGTGATGGTAAAATACTTCTGTAGACGTTGCCCTCTAGTGGGTTCTTCGGACCACCACACACTGCCAGGAGAGCCCGAAATTCAGGGTATAACACTTTTATTTTCATAAATATCAATAGGCTTCTGCTTTCCAGCACAATGTATTTTCCTCCCGCGTCCGCTCATCAGCACCTCCAAATCCAAAACCGTGTCTCGTACCGGCTGCTGCTAATAAAGGCGACAGGTGATTAGATAACAAAGCCCACCTGGGTCATCCACTCACCTGCCGCTGACTTCGAGGCCGGTCCTTGCACACCCCGTTCCGCGGCAGGCCCGAAGGCCACGCCCCCCTCCACATATTCCCTCCTGTAAGATGTTGCATCATGTTGCTGGTGTACAATCTCTTTTGCTAATTAAAATTCCAAGTAAAATTACACTTTTTTTCACATCTTTATTTACACAAATATAGTAGCAATAAGAGTACAGATGAATGCTGGTATTGATAAGGAATATCGATAAAATACGAACGCTATACATCCCTCGATATGACACTTCCATAATCATGTTGAACGAGAGTACAACATTTGTATATACGTATGATTAAAAAAAAAAGGGTGTGTTTTCCAGTACTTAGCGTACACCTGATAGCGTCACACTCACAGAAGTTATTATTTGCTCTACCAAGTACTTAACAACGCGGACATGTTGTACTACCGTGCAACACCCTGCTATCCCTGCACGCAGCAGGCCGGTCCAAAATAGGCGAGCCAAGTCTGTGCACGCTGCGATTGAAGGTCAGACGCCAGAGTGCATGTGACGTTGTTGCACCTGTCTCATATTTCTAGTATCAGCATCGTCCTACTTATGTATCATACTTAACTTGACTTAACTAGAGGCAGTACAGCACTGTCAGTGAGCCGTGGAGAAACGTCCGTAAATCTAGCTGAATAGTAATAAAAATCTAATCATGATAATTTACAATATTTATACTCATGTTGTTATGATCTGATGTTGGATCATAGTTTATTTTGGGTTTTGAGTCACTTGTGATATAAGTTATGTTTCAGCACTCCTGTTTTGTGTTGTCATGGTTACTGATTGTTTTCGCCTGCATCTGATTAGTGTTCGGGACTCACACCTGTTCCCGGGCACTAATCAGAGAGCTATTTAGTCCTGCTTTTTCCCGTCACTCAGCCTGGTGCTTTTGTTTGCTTTACGCAACTGTCACGTTTATTCCTTGTGTCCGTAAGATAAGCGTTGCCTTATGCCTTCCCTGTGTGTGCTATTCCGTTAGCTTTCCTTGTGCTAGGCACGCTCTCCTTGTGTTCGCTTGTTTTGTTCGTTTCTATTTTTGTGTATGATTTATACAAATAAATCATTTGTCCTACCTGCACGCTGTCTCTGGAGTTCCTGCTGTCCTCACCGGAAAAACAATCGGCATATTCATGCCTCCTCGCCAGCAACGCAACAGAAAAGCACCAGCACATCGTTTTTCCGGCTACGACGTGTGGGACGAAGGTATGTCCCCAGAGGAACTCGAGGACATGTGGATACTGGAAGCCTTGGAGGCACTGACGCTCCGCGGTTCCCCCGAGGGGATCGAGGAAACTGCAGCGCCGCCATTCCGGAAGCGTCGGCGCGGACGCAGGCCATCCAGAAGGGCTGCGGCTCGCTGCCAGGATGCGCGCATCCCGCAAGCCTCCCCTCCAGAACACAGCACGCCACAACCCGTGTCGACTTCGCCGATGTATGGCAACCCGATCCATCACTTCGCCAAACAGTTCACAGACTGGGCTAAAAGCCAGATGGAGAACCGCGTCGAGGACACCACTGCGCCGTCCCCCTCGGATGTCGTCACGCCACCGGCATTTGGTAATGACGTCAGAGGGCATGAATTGTGTTTTTCTCCTGAGTCGTTCTGTTTGCCTCCCGCTGGGGACACTCAGTCTGCTACAGCAGACTACCGGGACAATTTTTTTCAGTCACCTCCGCCCCCAGTGACTCTGACTCCGCCCCTATGGACCATAGCCCCGCCCACGTCACAGACTTTGTCTTCCCTGTCTCCTCGTCACTCTCCTGTTAGAAGGAGAGATGAACGGTTTGGACTATTTAGAGAGGAGGAGGAGTCTACCCACCTCCCACCCTTTGAGACTGTTCCGTACAATTTGTGTTGCGTCTGGCATCCGCTTCCTGGGGAGGGAGGGGGTAGTGCCAGGAGCTGTGCCGATGAGATGGCACAGTTGCACCCAGCCAGGAGGCTACCTCCTGCCCGACCACCACCACCAGTCCTTCGGCATGCCAAGCCGCAACCCCCAGCTAGACCACCTCCGCCATGCTCATGGCTAACCTCAGCCCGGGTGAGCTTGCAGACGCCACCATCATCTCCGGTGGGCAAGCAAACGCCATCATCATCTCCGGTGGGCTTGCAAACGCCATCATCCTCTCCGGTGGGCTTGCAAACGCCATCATCATCTCCGGTGGGCTTGCAAACGCCATCATCATTTCCGGTGGGCTTTCAAACGCCATCATCATCTCCGGTGGGCTTGCAAACGCCATCATCCTCTCCGGTGGGCTTGCAAACGCCATCATCCTCTCCGGTGGGCTTGCAAACGCCATCATCATCTCCGGTGGGCTTGCAAACG
>NC_084549.2:62277500-62327500 GCF_033978685.3 Nerophis lumbriciformis | reverse complement strand
TCATAATATCCACAACATTCAGTGAGTTGACCTTTATGTTAGTTGCATTTTTTTTTTTTTTTTTTTGCACAATGACTAGGGATGGTTGCTTGGATTGTGTCAAATAAGTAAATGTTGTTCTATTATTTCAAAGTACTTTCAAAGGTCATTGATCTGATTCACTCACATTGCCAATAAGATGGCAGCAAATATGAAGCATTCAGAGGCCGCCTCGTTTTTAACATTAATTTGAATGCCTGGTGCGATACTTTGTTGAACTCATGATCTCTCGCGGGCCAAATTGAAGAGGCTGGCGGGCCTTAGTTTGGACACCCCTGATCTAAAGATTTAAGCATTGAAAGTAAAAAAATAATCTAAAAGGATTACTTGTAAACTTTTTATGACTGAGACCCTTTTTAGCCTTTAATATTTACCAAACTTGAGTAAAAAAAAAAAAATATTGTATTAGTTTTAGAGGTGTCTGATAATGGCTTTTTTGCCGATATCCGATATTCCGATATTGGCCAACTCTTAATTACCGGTTCCGATATCAACCGATACCGATATATACAGTCGTGGAATTAACACATTATTATGCCTAATTTTGTTGTGATGCCCCGCTGGATGCATTAAACAATGTAACAAGGTTTTCCAAAATAAATCAACTCAAGTTATGGGAAAAAAATGCACTTTGTGACTTTATTGAAGTCACAAAGTGCATTATTTTTTGTAACATGCCCCAAAACAGCAGCTTGGAATTTGGGACATGCTCTCCTTGAGAGAGCATGAGGAGGTTGAGGTGGGGGGGGGGTGTATATTGTAGCGTCCCGGAAGAGTTAGTGCTGCAAGGGTTTCTGGGTATTTGTTCTGTTGTGTTTATGTTGTGTTACGGTGCGGATGTTCTCCCGAAATGTGTTTGTCATTCTTGTTTGGTGTGGGTTCACAGTGTGGCGCATATTTGTAACAGTGTTAACGTTGTTTATACGGCCACCCTCAGTGTGACCTGTATGGATATTGATCAAGTATGAATTGCATTCACTTGTGTGTGTGAAAAGCCGTAGATATTATGTGACTGGGCCATCACGCAAAGGCAGTGCCTTTAAGGCACGCCCCCAATATTGGTGTCTGGGTGGAAATCGGGAGAAATTCGGGAGAATGGTTGCCTCGGGATGGGCACTGAAATTCGGGAGTCTCCCGGGAAAATGGGGAGGGTTGTCAAGTATGACAATCAATCCACTCCCTCATCACAAATGCTGCTGCGCGCGCACACCTTAACAATTTGTTTTGTTTTTAACCCCTTCTTAACCCTGGACGTACATTGAAAATACACGCAACCCTGACTCAAAATGCCGGACATTTGAGGCATTTAAGAAACCCCGCTCGGACAGCCCTGCAAAAGAGGACATGTCCGGGGAAAAGAGGACGTATGGTCAGTCTACCTTACACTAAAATGTACAGTATATTATCTTATAAATTAGTAAAACACAAGTTGGCCTGAAATTGTTCATTCAGTTGTTTTTTTTTGCATAAAAAAGTAACGCATTTATTTAAAATTTTAGTAATTGATCACTTGTGTTTGGCAGCAAAGCATTCTGGGATCGTAAGCGCGCCGGCAGTGATGGAGCGTGTTGTGTTTCCGAAGCTAATTAGCGTTGCGCGCTGTTCGGGTGAGCGGTAAATAAGCAAAATGGAGCAAACAAGCAAGTTTGGCTGACAACGGCGGGCCGCGTCGCCTTTTGCCGCTAACGGCCGCCATTAACCTCACCGCCGCTAAATAATGACAGCGCGCTAATTAATTAGCTTTGGAGGGGAAAGTCTGTGGCTGACTTTCATTGTCTTGATGGCGCGCGTGTACGCACACTTTCGGCTCGCTGTGTAATTATGACGCATGGGCATTTTGGAGCCTCGTTAGGCAATAAGCTCAACGACCTCTGACCTTTCACAAGTAGCAGCACTGCGATGCGTTCACATGCCTTTCAAGCAAGTGTGGAAAAAGCATGTTCATGCATGTATGGTTGCCTCCTAGTTGCTGTGCTCTCCTTATTCAGTGTACACTATATTGCCAAAAGTATTTGGCCACCTGCCTTGACTCACCCCTGTTCTGCAGCAACTCCACTGGCTACCCATCAAACATCGTATCCTATTTTTATTTTTTTTGTCCTATGCAGCTTCTCAGGCAAATCATATAGTTCTGGGGTCGGCAACCCGCGGCTCTAGAGCCGCATGCGGCTCTTTAGCGCCGCTCTAGTGGCTCTCTGGAACTTTTTCAAAAATGTATGAAAAATAGAAAAAGATGAGGGGAAAACATACTTGCCAACCCTCCCGAATTTTCCGGGAGACTCCCGAAATTCAGCGCCTCTCCCGAAAACCTCCCGGGACAAATATTCTCCCAAAAATCTCCCGATTTTCAGCTGGAGCTGGAGGCCACGCCCCCTCCAGCTCCGTGCGGACCTGAGTAAGGACAGCCTTTTTTCACGACGGGAGGACAACAGGGTGACAAGAACTAGATCTAAATCATCCAGACTAGAGATAAATTGTATTATTATGTTTATCTTACCTAAAAATAAATATATTTATTAATTTAAAAAAAACAACTAAATACATTTTCACTATATTTTGCTAAAAATATCATAATTAATTGTATTTTTATTTGTATTTTTTCGGACTCCAGCCATAGAATTATACATTAAAATAAACATATTTGAAATAATTAATTTTAAATGATCATAATAACTAATTTAAAATGACCATATTTAATTATTAAAATAATTGCTTGTTTATCGACAACTTTAGCATTTTATTCATTACATTTTGAAGCTCTCAGAAGCAAAGTTATGTTATATTCCTTAATATTTATTTATGCAAGTTTGAAGTATCAATTATCTAAACAGTTTTGTTTGCATATTTTCAGGATGCATATATATATATATATATATATATATATATATATATATATATATATATATATATATATGTATGAAATACTTGACTTGGTGAATTCCAGCTGTCAATATATTCCTCCCCTCTTAACCACGCCCCCCACCTCCCGAAATCGGAGGTCTCAAGGTTGGCAAGTATGGGGGAAAAACAGATATTTTTTGTTTTAATATGGTTTCTGTAAGAGGACAACCATGACATAAACCTCCCTAATTGTTATAAAGCACACTGTTTATATTAAACATGCTTCACTGATTCGAGTATTTGGCGAGCGTCGTTTTGTCCTACTAATTTTGGCGGTCCTTGAACTCACCTTAGTTTGTTTACATGTATAACTTTCTCCGACTTTCTAGGACGTGTTTTATGCCACTTCTTTTTCTGTCTCATTTTGTCCACCAAACTTTAAATGTTGTGCGTGAATGCACAAAGGTGAGTTTTGTTGATGTTATTGACTTGTGTGGAGTGCTAATCAGACATATTTGGTCACTGCATGACTGCGAGCTAATCGATGCTAACATGCTATTTAGGCTAGCTATATGTACATATTGCATCATTATGCCTCATTTGTAGGTTTACTTGAGCTCATTTAGTTTCCTTTAAGTCCTCTTAATTCAATTTATATCTCATGACACACTATCTCTGTATGTAATATGGCTTTTAATTTTTTGCGGCTCCAGACAGATTTGTTTTTGTATTTTTGTTCCAATATGGCTCTTTCAACATTTTGGGTTGCCGACCCCTGATATAGTTGATGTGGATGCCCATGTCGGCTGTTCAGATGTACTTTACAAAAGAGAAGTGTAGGATACTTCTCTTGTTGCCTTATTTGTATTTGACTTTATTAAATGTATTTATATTATCATTTAGTGCAGCCGGGCCGGAGCAGGAGGGGATAGAAAGAGAAAAAAAAGATGACAGAGGGGGAAATTGTGGGGACAAGAGGGGGATTAGACAGAGAGACAACAACAACAACAACAACAACAACAATAGAGCAACATCAGCAAATACGACATGTACAAATATGATGGTAAAAGTGATAGCAAATAAGCAGTTAGCGAAAATAAAAAATAATACTGAAATGACAATGAGCATTATTACACTACAAATGGAGCAATTCAAATACCAATAGAAATAGCGCTATTGATAATGAACAATACCAATACTTTACCTCTATTATCAACAATACAGTTGTTCAAATGCAACGATACATATACGTAATGATAACTTCAAATACGAAAGAATGCAGAAAAATGGAGGGGGAGAAAGAGAAGCCACGTACATTAACCTTGTAGATTGTTATATAGATTGCCCCACCGCCAACCGGGCCCCCACGAGCCCACCCCCCACCCCCGGAGAGCGCGGCGAGGCCAGCAGGGACCCCAACGATGGAGATGGAACAACCAGCAACCGCCCCGCCGAGTTCCCCCCCTGAGCGAGGGGAAAATTGTCTCTTTATTTAAACTGTCCACCATGGGTGCCCGAGCTTTCAGCCGCTCTGCCCCACATCTTTGGAACTCTTTGCCACCAGACCTTCGTAACTTAGACTCAATATCCCTCTTCAAATCAAGACTCAAAACACACCTATTCCTGACTGCCTATTCATTGTAATCATCTTTTCTTCTCTATCTTTGTTGTTGTTATTATTGTTGTTTTTATCCAATTTGATTTTATTGTTTTGATTTTGTACGGTGTCCTTCAGTGCCCAGAAAGGCGCCTTATAAATAAAATTTATTATTTATTATCATTGGTGTTGTTAGGCCTATTTTAGGGGGGCTCGAGCCCCCCTAAAATATTCTTAAGCCCCCCTAAATAATTTGGTGTTATATATATATATATATATATATATATATATATATATATATATATATTTTACAAATACATATTCATTATAAAATGGCCCGAATATGAGTTTAAATAAATAATCATATAACCTGTTATTATTCACTCAGTTTCCCCTTACTTCGTAGCGTAAGGTAGAGAGCCCCTTTAGTGCGTCTGTATCCAATCCATTCCACTTGTTCATATAGAAAATGCCCACATCACTCAAATTCCAGTCCGCATTTTCTCTGCGACCTTGCTTGCGGTCCTGCAGGTGTACGAAGCACATTATCTTCCTTTACAATGAGTGAAGCTGCACGAAACCTTGTGTGTGCAATTGTAAATAATTTAGTTTTTAAGTTTTGTGTTTCTTGTAGAATCTATATAAAGTAATGTACATTAGCCTATTGTTAAAATAATGAAAAAAACATCATTAAATATATTTGTTGTATTGTATTGTTTCATTAATAGCTGTTGTATTATTATAGGATGGCTTGTTAAACATTTCATAGGATTTTCAGAGAGAGGAAAAACCAAGTCATTTAATATAAAATGTAAAATGAATAAATACATAAAAAGAAAAAGAAAAAACATGGTTAAAAGCCATCGTCTCGGGGAGCATTTCATTTCGTCCCGTGCATTTAAAAAAAAAAAAAAAAACAATTAATAATTTCTAAGTCTTTGTTAGCCGATTGTGAAGTTTTGTGCTTGTGCGTAACGTTCGCTCGCATCCTGTGCATCTCCTGTAGGCTAAGCCCCCCCTGTCCTTAAAAGCTAGTGACGCCCCTGTTTATTATTATTATTATGAACTATCCCATTCCTAACCCATAGGGTTCAATATGATGTCAGTCCGCTTTTTGCAGCTATTACAGCTTCAACTCTTCTGGGGAGGCTGTCCACAAGGTGGCGGAGTGTGTTTATAGGAATTTTCCACCGTTCTTCCAAAAGCGCATTGGTGTGGTCACACACTGATGTTGGTGGAGAAGGCCTGGCTCTCAGTCTCCGTTCTAATTCATCCCAAAGGTGTTCTATCGGGTTCAGGTCAGGACAGTCAAAGTTCATCCACACCAGACTCTGTCATCCATGTCTTTGTGGACCTTGCTTTGTGCACTGGTGCAAAGTCATGTTGGAAGAGGAAGGGGCCCGCTCCAAACTGTCCCCTCAAAGTTGGGAGCATGGAATTGTCCAAAATGTTTTGGTATCCTGGAGCATTCAAAGTTCCTTTCACTGGAACTAAGGGGCCAATCCTGAAAAACAACCCCACACCATAATTCCTCCTCCACCAAATTTCACACTCGGCACAATGCATGGGATGGTTGGCCAAATACTTTTGGCAATATAGTGTATTGTCCACACACACACACACACACACACACACACACACACACACACACACACACACACACACACACTGCTGCCTTTGTGCTTTTTACCCCTCTTTATGTCCTCTTCATCTCCGGATAGAAGGACACCCGGATCTATTACTGAGACCCTGCGGATATACAGAGACAAAATTAGAGACTTTGATTTTCTAATACCATTAGACCCTGAGTGTGTGTGTGTGTGTGTGTGTGTGTGTGTGTGTGTGTGTGTGTGTGTGTGTGTGTGTGTGTGTGTGTGTGTGTGTGTGTGTGTGTGTGTGTGTGTGTCGAAGGCCTCGTGGAGATCCGATGGAGGACTCAATAAGAGAGGAAGAGCTGAGATTTATTAGTGGACACAAGTCCAAAATCAATCAGGTGATTGAATCAGGATATTATTGGTCGTAAATTACTGAGATGTTAATGTCAGAAAAGGAAAGGGGGAGAGGAGTGTGTGTGTGTGTGTGTGTGTGTGTGTGTGTGTGTGTGTGTGTGTGTGTGTTGTCTAAGTGCAGAAGGAGAAAGAGCAAGGTAAGCTAGTTGTCCAGTTGATCTGATTGTTGATGTCATGATGGCCGACGCGTTTTTCTTTGTAGTTAACCAGAGTGGAATGTCTCCTTTATGGAATTAGCCGATACAACATCTGGGGGAAAAAAAAATTATTGAGAGGATGTTTATTCATTTGTTTCATTTTGTAGAAAGAAAATCAGAAGACAGACACAACACAAAACTGTAGTGATTTCAAATGGCAACGTTTCGGCTTTAAAGCAGCACTAAGTAACTTTTTTACTAAAATATTGTCATAAATGTTGGGATGATACATGGACTTACTTACACTTAGTTGAATGGCCTGAGAGGGTCTGTATCGCTTTTACTGGCACTTAGCGATATGTTTGCCACGCCAAAAACTACTTGTGTGCTCCCCGTTTTCCCCATTCGTTTAAAAGTTGGAAGTCCATGCGAACGCCTGAAAACTCAAAGAAGAAGAAGAAGAAGGCCTACGTGCAATTACTGCTATCATGGCCGAAGCTCCAAAACAAACCAAAGAAACGAAAAGTTTTGTCTGAGGAGACAAAAAAAAGAAAAAGGGAGGTTACCCGGATAAAAGGACAGTCAGGATCAACATTGCCCCGGTTTTCACTCACTGCGCTGCAAAAAGTCAGTGTTCAAAAACAAGAAAAAAACAATACAAAAATGAGGGGCATTTTACTTGAACTAAGCAAAATTATCTGCCAATAGAACAAGAAAATTTGGCCTGTCAATACTTTCCAAAACAAGTAAAATTAGCTAACCTCAATGAAGCCAAAAATACCTCAAAATAACTATTTTCTCACTAATAACAAGTGCACTTTTCTTGATAGAAAAAACTAATATGAGACCTTTTTTCTCAACATGTTGAAAAATATTCTTAAATTAAGTATCGATAACATGACATCATCGCGCCAAGTGCGTGCTCTTTCAGTCAATTAGTGCGCAAGGAATATATATATATATATATATATATATATATATATATATATATATATATATATATATACTGTCCTTTTATAAAATTACAATAAAAAACAATTGGGTGGTATATATATATATATATATATATATATATATATATATATATATATATACCACCCAATTTTTTTTATTGTAATTTTGAAGAATTTATCTGAAATGTGCAAGAACTATTTCTGTTCAAAATTGTTTTAACTGTCACATGTTAAATGTTTAAATATTAACTGTCAGTTTACTGTACTGTGCCAACTGTACTACTATATGAGTACGTATTTTCTATTGTTTAATTGACAATAAAACAGCAAAGTCCATTTGGCTGTCATCTGTTTTAATATGAGACACAATTGTGTCAAAGTCATGATTTGAAGAAATGATTACTTTAAAAAAGTAGTTTTATACTTGTGAGTGTCGATGACACAGCTTTGCAACTCTTGATATTCTAGTTTCAAGCATGTTTTACTCAATATAGGTCATAAAATCTCAGCAACAAGCTGTAATATCTTACTGAGATCATTTAGGACCAAAACACTTAAAACAAGTAAAACACTCTAACATAAAATCTGCTGAGTGAGAAGAATTATCTTATCAGACAGAAAATAAGCAAATATCACCCTTATTTAGGATATTCAATCTTACTTAGATTTCAGTTCGCATATCATTATGTCAAGATAATGGCACTAGCATTTACTTAATTTAACAATATTTTTCAACATATTGAGCAAAAAGGTCTCTTCTTTTTTTTTTTTCCACCAAGAAAAGTGCACTTGTTATTAGTGAGAATATACTTATTTTAAGGTATTTTTGGGTTCATTGAGGTTAGCTAATTTTACTTGTTTTGGAAAGTCTTGACAAGCCACATTTTTTTTGCAGCACTAACTCTTCCGGGACGCTACAAAGGGCCAGAGTTTGACACCCATGGTTTAAGGGGTTGAACGAGTTAGTGTAGACATGGTTTAAAACGTGGAACAGTACAAAACATGGGAAGGTTGTAAAAGGCAAACATACTGGTAGACCAAGGAAAACATCAGAAAACCTCAAGAAATATGTCTTGAAACTGAAAATTCACAGCAAAACAAATAATGAACAAACGGGCGGAAACTGGAGTCCCCGCCTGCAACCGAAAGGAATTGGGATTGAAACACAGATCATCTGGATGAAAGTTGTCATTAACAGCTAAACATAAAAAACAAGGTTCCAAAGGGCTGAGGAAAAACAATGGTGGACTATGGATGACTGGATGAAGGTCATATTTAAATGATGAATTGCAAATCTGCATGATGTGATGTTTTCCTTAGCCCATCATAACTTCTTTTTTTTTTAATGTTAAACTGTTAACAACTTTAGTTTAGATTTTCTGTGTTTAAATTAAATTTTCCTTTCGGCACTTTGTTTGGTCAGAGACGCTGACTCCAGTTTCCGCCCAATTGTTCTTTATTTGTTTTGCCGTGGGAAGGTATAAAACTACAAAACAACAACATTGTCAGCTAGTGTTTAGTAGCTTGGTTTAAGTGGGAACGGAAAAAGGAGAAAAGTGAGGGTAAAAAAACTACAAAGCAACAACATTGTCTGCGAGTGCTTAGTTTAGCTTGGTTTAAGAGGGGACGGGCATAGAGAAAAGAGAGGTTAAACAACTACAAAACAACAACATTGTTTACTATTGCTTTGTTCACCTTGGGTTAAGAGGGGATGAAAAGAGCGAAAAGAGAGGTTTAAAAAACGACAACAACGTTGTCTGCTAGTGCTTAGTTTAGCTTGGTTTTAAAAGGGGACAGAAAGAGAGGTTGAAAAACAGCAACAAAACAACAAAGTCTGCTAGTGCTTAGTTTAGCTGGGTTAAGAGGGGACAGAAAGACAAAAGAGAGGTTAAGAAACGACAACGAAACAACAGCATTGTCTGCTAGTGCTTAGTTTAGCTTGGTTGAAGAGGGGACGGACATAGAGAAAAGAGAGGTTAAAAACCCCCAACATTGTCTGCAAGGTCTTAGTTTAGCTTTGTTTAGGAGGGGATGGACATAGAGAAAAGAGAGGTTAAAAAACAACAACAAAGTCTGCTAGTGTTTAGTTTAGCTTGGTTTAAGAGGGGATGGAAAGAGAGAAAAGAGAGGTTAAAAAACAACAACAACATTGTCTGCTAATGCTTAGTTTAGCTTGGGTTAGGAGGGGACAGAAAGAAAGAAAAGAGAGGTTAAAATACGACAACAAAACAACATTGTCTGCTAGTGCTTAGTTTAGCTTGGTTTAAGAGGGGATGGGCATAGAGAAAAGAGTGGTTAAAAATTACAAAACAACATTGTATGCTGTTGTTTCGTTTAGCTTGGTTTAAGAGGGGACGGGAAGACAGAAAAGTGAAGTTAAAAAACTACAAAACAACAACATTGTCTACTATTGCTTTGTTCAGCTTGGGTTAAGAGGGGACCAAAAGTGAGAAAAGAGAGGTTAAAAAACAACATCTGCTAGTGCTTAGTTTAGCTTGGTTTTAGAAGGGGACGGACATAGAGAAAAGAGTGGTTAAGAAAACCCCACAAAACAACATTGTGTGCTGTTGTTTGGTTTAGCTTGGTTTAAGAGGGGACGGAAAGAGAGGTTAAAATACGACAACAAAACAACATTGTCGGCTAGTGCTCATCTTAGCTTGGTTTAAGAGGGGACGGAAAGAGAGAAAAAAGTGGTTAAAAAAACTACAAAACAACATTGTATGCTGTTGTTTGGTTTAGCTTGGTTTAAGAGGGGACAGAAAGAGAAAAAAGAGATGTTAAAAATCGACAACGAAACAACAACATTGTCTGCTAGTGCTTAGTTTAGCTTGGGTTAGGAGGGGACGGAAAGAGAGCTTAAAATACGACAACAAAACAACAACATTGTCGGCTAGTGCTCATCTTAGCTTGGTTTAAGAGGGGACGGGCATAGAGAAAAGAGAGGTTAAAAAAACTATAAAACAACATTGTGTGCTGTTTGGTTTAGCTTGGTTTAAGAGGGGACATACTAGGAGAAAAGAAAGGGTTTAGCAATTAAAAAATTTAAGGCCTACTGAAATGCAATTTTCTTATTTAAACGGGGATAGCAGGTCCATTCTATGTGTCATACTTGATCATTTTGCGATATTGCCATATTTTTGCTGAAAGGATTTAGTAGAGAACATCGACGATAAAGTTTGCAACTTTTGGTCGCTGATAAAAAAGCCTTGCCTGTACCGGAAGTAGCAGACGAGTAGCGTGACGTCACAGGTTGTGGAGCTCCTCACATCCGCACATTGTTTACAATCATGGCCACCAGCAGCGAGAGCGATTCGGACCGAGAAAGCGACGATTTCCCCATTAATTTGAGCGAGGATGAAAGATTTGTGGATGAGGAAAGTGAGAGTGAAGGACTAGAGGGCAGTGGGAGCGATTCAGATAGGGAAGATGCTGTGAGAGGCGGGTGGGACCTGATATTCAGCTGGGAATGACTAAAACAGTAAATAAACTCTATTAGCCACAACACAACCAGGCTTATATTTAATATGCCACAAATTAATCCCGTATAACAAACACCTCCCCCCTCCCGTCCATATAACCCGCCAATACAACTCAAACACCTGCACAACACACTCAATCCCACAGCCCAAAGTACCGTTCACCCCCCCAAAGTTCATACAGCACATATATTTCCCCAAAGTCCCCAAAGTTACGTACGTGACATGCACATAGCGACACGCACGTACGGGCAAGCGATCAAATGTTTGGAAGCCGCAGCTGCATGCGTACTCACGGTACCGCGTCTGCGCATCCAACTCAAAGTCCTCCTGGTAAGAGTCTCTGTTGTCCCAGTTCTCCACAGGCCAATGGTAAAGCTTGACTGTCATCTTCCGGGAATGTAAACAATGAAATGCCGGCTGTGTTTGTGTTGCTGCAGCCGCCCGCAATACACCGCTTCCCACCTACAGCTTTCTTCTTTGCTGTCTCCATTGTTCATTGAACAAATTGCAAAAGATTCACCAACACAGATGTCCAGAATACTGTGGAATTTTGCGTTGAAAACAGACGACTTAATAGCTGGCCACCATGCTGTCCCAAAATGTCCTCTACAATCCGTGTCGTCACGCGCGGGCGTCATCATACCGAGACGTTTTCAGCAGGATATGTCGCGCGAAATTTAAAATTGCACTTTAGTAAGCTAACCCAGCCGTATTGGCATGTGTTGCAATGTTAAGATTTCATCATTGATATATAAACTATCAGACTGCGTGGTCGGTAGTAGTGGCTTTCAGTAGGCCTTTCACTGCAGGACGTACCCAACAAAAGTCAACGGTCAAAGTTAAAGAACAAAAAAGTGAAAAGAACAAACAGCAAGAGTGAATAACAACAAGTGGTAGTTTCCTCCAGTGGGGGCTGATATGAAGTCTTAGTCGTCATTTCTCAGGGAAAAAAAAGGAAAGGACTCCTGCCACACTTCCCAAGGATGTCATAAAACAAGACGGGTGGCAATATAAAGATAAGATGCTGTAAATATGAAGTAGAGATTCACACCGCTGCAGTATCATGAAGGTACACACTTGTATCTAATGTCTCCTTTACGACACTCTTATGTCCACATCTCTGCTAGTAAAAACATTTATCGGGCGTTTACACTAATGCACAACTTTTTCCCACGCAAATTAGCTATGGAATTAAACTAAAATGCGGAGTGTAATGTTAGCATGTAGCTAACGTAGCTAGCTAACGTTTGTCCCACTCCCTAATGTTGTATTTGATATATGACATCTATTACTTAAGACGAGCGTTACAGAGAGATCGTACTATTTTATGAAAATTATCAAAAAATCGTAAAAAATACTTTAATAGGAGCCATTAAAGGGGAGCTGCACTTTCTTTCATGGAATTTTGCCAATCATTCACAATCCTTATGTGTTTATTATGCATTCTAACTAGAGATGTCCGATAATATCGGCCGATAAATGCTTTAAAATGTAATATCGGAAATTATCGGTATCGGTTTCAAAAAGTAACATTTATGACTTTTTAGAACGCCGCTGTACGGAGTGGTACACGGACGTAGGGGGAAGTACAGAGCGCCAATAAACACTTTGCGTTCCGGCCCAATCACATGATACCTATGGCTTTTCACACACACAAATGAATGCAACTCATACTTGGTCAACAGCCATACAGGTCACACTGAGGGTGGCCGTATAAACAGCTTTAACACTGTTACAAATATGCGCCACACTGTGAACCCACACCAAACAAGAATGACAAACACATTCCGGGAGAACATCCGCACCGTAACACAACATAAACACAACAGAACAAATACCCAGAACCCCTTGCAGCACTAACTTTTCTGGGACGCTACAATATACACCCCCCGCTATCCCCTACCCCCCCACCCTCAACCCCGCCCACCTCAACCTCCTCATGCTCTCTCAGGGAGAGCATGTCCCAAATTCCAAGCTGCTGTTTTGAGGCATGTTAAAAAAAATAATGCACTTTGTGACTTCAATAATAAATATGGCAGTGCCATGTTGGCATTTTTTTTCCATAACTTGAGTTGATTTATTTAGGAAAACCTTGTTACATTGTTTAATGCATCCAGCGGGGCATCACAACAAAATTAGGCATAATAATATGTTAATTCCACGACTGTATATATCGGTATCAGTTGATATCGGAATCGGTAATTAAGAGTTGGACAAGATCGGAATATCGGATATCGGCAAAAAAGCCATTATTGGACATCTCTAATTCTAACTCATAAATAAATGTTAGCAAAAGTCAGCTAACATTAGAGGCCATGAGAGTTGCTCTATTCCGCCAATACAGCATTTGAAAAGACCTCTAAAAATCTCCATCAAATATGTAATGTCCTCATTTCGTTTTCCTTTATTCAACCAGGTAAAAACTATTTGTCATTATTAAAAAGGTTGCATAAGTACATAGGACAACAAAAAATAGAAGTAGTCACACTATAGTAAAAAGTACAAATTACTTACAGCATAAACATAAAAAACACAAACAAGTAAAATGTTTCAATAAAAACAAGTACATTGCCAAATAGAAACAGTTCCTCGATTCTTTAAAATGGTCTGAAATTGCCCCAAAGTCAAAATCAGTTCAGGTAACCTCACATCACAATGTCCGTGTTTCCCCTCAACAACAACAACAACAACAACACTACTCATGGCAGACAACAAAGTCTACTTTGGGACAAATCATGATATTTTTGAGCCCGAGTATACGGAGGATGATCTTCAAGTTTCAGAAGCTAGGTGCTAAAGAGATCCCAGCAAGAAATACAAACTATGAACATAACAAAACGATCACTTACTGTACAATGTCTGCTCTCTGATGGGATGTATACTGTATGTATTCTGAAGAATTAATCATAATCCACGCAGAGGTCAAAATATATATATATTTTTTAAAAGGTGGCTGCAAACAAGCTTCTTTTCACGTTTTTCTAAGTTCTGCTTCTTCCTACTTCTTTTCATGTTTCATGTTAAATTGTGAAACTGTAAACATGAAACTGAAAACATGTTCGAAAAAATCACTATGTTGTTATTTATTTTATTATCATTTTATTTCATTAAATTTTGTTGTTTTGTTTTGCTTTGGGTTTATCTTTTTATTATTATTTTAACATGTCCGAAATAAATATTTATATTTACAAAATAACCATAAGATGAATGACAAAGTTGATACATTTCTCGGTTTAAGTCCACAACCTTCTACTATCCAGGTGAGAGGCAATTAACTTTCACCGACTCTGAGGCGATGCAGCGACTCACTATGTCAATACAGCAGCATAAGCTGGTTAGCTCTCTGTGATCAATGGGCCACTTTAAAAAATATTTTGTCTGCGTTAGCACTTATAATAACAATACCGCCAATACTTGGTTAATATTCAGGTCACAAGGTCATTTCCTAACCCAGTGTTTTTCAACTAGTGTGCCGTGAGATACAGTCTGGTGTGCCGTGGGAGATTATATAATTTCACCCATTTGGGTTAAAAATAATTTTAAATATACTCTGCAAATGATGTGTTGTTCTTGAGTGGTAGTGCTGTCTAGAGCTCAGCAGAGTAATCGTGTAATACTCTTCCATATCGGTAGGTAGCAGCCGGTAGCTAATTGCTTTGTAGATGTCGGAAACAGCGGGAGGCAGTGTGCAGGTAAAAAAGGTGTCTAATGCTTAAACCAAAAATAAACAAAAGGTGAGTGCCTCTAAGAAAAGGCATTGAAGCTTAGGGAAGGCTATGTAGAACTACAACTAAAACTGAACTGGCTACAAAGTAAACAAAAAACAGAATGCTGGACGACAGCAAAGACTTACTGTGGAGCAAAGATGTCATGTACATCTGTGGAGCAAAGATGTCATGTACATCCAAACATGACATGACAATCAAAGATGTCCCCACAAAGAAGGATAAAAACAACTGAAGTATTATTGATTGCTAAAACAAAGTAAATGCGGGAAATATCGCTCAAAGGAAGACATGAAACCGCTACAGGAAAATACCAAAAAAAGAGAAAAAGCCACCAAAATAGGAGCACAAGACAAGAACTAAAACACTACACACAGGAAAACAGCAAAAAAATCAAAATAAGTCATGGCGTGATGTGACAGGTGGTGACAGTACACCTACTTTGAGACAAGAGCTATATTGATGCATGCTTGGGTATGGTTTAAATTCATATCCAACAATTGCGACAACGACTTTTTACTGTCAACTGAGTTTGGTTTTTTATTGATTTCTGCTGGTGGTGTGCCTCCGCATTTTTTCAACGCAAAAAATGTGCCTAGGCTCAAAAACGGTTGAAAAACACTGTCCTAACCTATATTCTACAACACAAATACTACGTTGAAATAACTTATATATATAAACTTATGCTTATTGACGACTTTCAATCGATGTTGGGTTCTGACGTTGATTTGACCATTGAATTCTGGTCATTTCACCACCGATATTCTACAAAAGTTTGTACAACCCATTTACCATTTAAACGTGACGCTAATCGTGTGCCTGAAAGCACCAATTTCTGAAGGGTCAGCATTTATTCCAAAAGTGTGTTTTCGTCAAGTGTCAACATTGTTTCACGGACGCTGCCTGTGAGTAGAAAGCAGCACATTTTGAAGCAAGTTCAAGCAGGCCTGGCTCTCGTTTGCAGCGTTTCATCATTCCCCATCTGTCTGGATGCTGCACCGCATTCTTCTCTCCATCATTAGAGCAGGAAACAGATTATTATTATTAGCACCGAATCAACTTTCCAAGAGCCTGGTCCCTCTTTCCTCTCTCCGTGTGTCTGTCTTTGCTCTAATTCCTCCTCCTTTTCCAATCATAAGTCTTATTTTATTGCCGCGTCCTTCACGTTGCCTTTTCCCTCGCTCTGTTCTCCTCTACAAAAGCAACCAGCGTCGTGTCTGACTTGCACGTCAGCCTCGCCATTTGAGCGCCACATGTTTCCATGAAGTCAGATATGAGGACGACGACGAGGTCGGCCATTGTTCTCCAACACAAACCCAAGTCATTCTCAACCCAGATAGTTGAAAGGAACATGGTGGACATGGGCCAAAATGTGGAGATAATGAGGAACTATTAAGTGTTTGTTTGTTGGCATGCTACTTGGTCCTTGGAAGTTGTCATAAAACATGCTAACTAACCCAGCAGGCACAAGACATTGAAACAACATTGAGAACTTGTTGAATTAGGTCCTGACATAACATAACTTTGAAACAACATGCCTTTTGACAACGTTTAATCAATGTTGGGTTCTGACGTTGATTTGACCATTGAATTTTGGTCAATTCCCAACCAATATTACAAATGAAGATAGAATATTATTGTCAGGTTCAAACACTGATGACATCTATTAAACAAGACTAGAAGCAAGGAATTAAACAGAGGCAGAATTAAATTTGGCTCAATTGAGGAGAGACGCGTAGACACTGTACCCTTGTACAGTGTCGTCACACACTTGTACGCCTCCTCTTTTATTTGGACTTTCCATGGTTACATGGCAACAGCTGTTTCTAAGGGACGAGGGTCATAAACAGCCATCGCCTTTGATTACAGAACAGTTCAAAGAAAAGGTCGTAAACAGTTCAAAGAAGAGGTCGCCTGGAAGGGAGTCTGGTTTTGCCTCCTCTCCGCTTTTGGAGTTCTTGGGTCAAGACAACATCTTTCTGTGGATTACGCCTCCTCTTTTATTTGGACTTTCCATGGTTACATGGCAACAGCTGTTTCTAAGGGACGGGGGTCATAAACAGCCATCGCCTTTGATTACATAACAGTTCAAAGAAAAGGTCGTAAACAGTTCAAAGAAGAGGTCGCCTGGAAGGGAGTCTGGTTTTGCCTCCTCTCCGCTTTTGTAGTTCTTGGGTCAAGACAACATCTTTCTGTGGATTACGCTTCCTCTTTTATTTGGACTTTCCATGGTTACATGCCAACAGCTGTTTCTAAGGGACGGGGGTCATAAACAGCCATCGCCTTTGATTACATAACAGTTCAAAGAAGAGGTCGCCTGGAAGGGAGTCTGGTTTTGCTTCCTCTATGCTTTTGTAGTTCTTGGGTCAAGACAAAATCTTTCTGTGGATTACGCCTCCTCTTTTATTTGGACTTTGCATGGTTACATGACAACAGCTGTTTCTAAGGGTCGGGGGTCATAAACAGCCATCGCCTTTGATTATAGAACAGTTCAAAGAAAAGGTCGTAAACAGTTCAAAGAAGAGGTCGCCTGGAAGGGAGTCTGGTTTTGCCTCCTCTCCGCTTTTGGAGTTCTTGGGTCAAGACAACATCTTTCTGTGGATTACGCCTCCTCTTTTATTGGGACTTTCCATGGATACATGGCAACAGCTGTTTCTAAGGGACGGGGGTCATAAACAGCCATCGGCTTTGATTACAGAACAGTTCAAAGAAAAGGTCGTAAAACAGTTCAAAGAAGAGGTCGCCTGGAAGGGAGTCTGGTTTTGCCTCCTCTCCACTTTTGTAGTTCTTGGGTCAAGACAACATCTTTCTGTTGATTACGCCATCTCTTTTATTTGGACTTTCCATGGTTACATGGCAACAGCTGTTTCTAAGGAACGGGGGTCATAAACAGCCATCGCCTTTGATTACAGAACAGTTCAAAGAAAAGGTCGTAAACAGTTCAAAGAAGAGGTCGCCTGGAAGGGAGTCTGGTTTTGCCTCCTCTCCGCTTTTGGAGTTCTTGGGTCAAGACAACATCTTTCTGTGGATTACGCCTCCTCTTTTATTTGGACTTTCCATGGTTACATGGCAATAGCTGTTTCTAAGGGACGGGGGTCATAAACAGCCATCGCCTTTGATTACAGAACAGTTCAAAGAAAAGGTCGTAAACAGTTCAAAGAAGAGGTCGCCTGCAAGGGAGTCTGGTTTTGCCTCCTCTCCGCTTTTGTAGTTCTTGGGTCAAGACAACATCTTTCTGTGGATTACGCCTTCTCTTTTATTTGGACTTTCCATGGTTACATGGCAACAGCTGTTTCTAAGGGACGGGGGTCATAAACAGCCATCGCCTTTGATTACAGAACAGTTCAAAGAAAAGGTCGTAAACAGTTCAAAGAAGAGGTCGCCTGGAAGGGAGTCTGGTTTTGCCTCCTCTCCGCTTTTGTAGTTCTTGGGTCAAGACAACATCTTTCTGTGGATTACGCCTCCTCTTTTATTTGGACTTTCCATGGTTACATGGCAACAGCTGTTTCTAAGGGACGGGGGTCATAAACAGCCATCGCCTTTGATTACAGAACAGTTCAAAGAAAAGGTCGTAAACAGTTCAAAGAAGAGGTCGCCTGGAAGGGAGTCTGGTTTTGCCTCCTCTCCGCTTTTGTAGTTCTTGGGTCAAGACAACATCTTTCTGTGGATTACGCCTCCTCTTTTATTTGGACTTTCCATGGTTACATGGCAATAGCTGTTTCTAAGGGACGGGGGTCATAAACAGCCATCGCCTTTGATTACAGAACAGTTCAAAGAAAAGGTCGTAAACAGTTCAAAGAAGAGGTCGCCTGGAAGGGAGTCTGGTTTTGCCTCCTCTCCGCTTCTGGAGTTATTGGGTCAAGACAACATCTTTCTGTGGATTACGCCTCCTCTTTTATTTGGACTTTCCATGGTTCATGGCAACAGCTGTTTCTAAGGGACGGGGGTCATAAACAGCCATCGCCTTTGATTACAGAACAGTTCAAAGAAAAGGTCGTAAACAGTTCAAAGAAGAGGTCGCCTGGAAGGGAGTCTGGTTTTGCCTCCTCTCCGCTTTTGTAGTTCTTGGGTCAAGACAACATCTTTCTGTGAATTACGCCTTCTCTTTTATTTGGACTTTCCATGGTTACATGGAAACAGCTGTTTCTAAGGGACGGGGGTCATAAACAGCCATCGCCTTTGATTACAGAACAGTTCAAAGAAAAGGTCGTAAACAGTTCAAAGAAGAGGTCGCCTGGAAGGGAGTCTGGTTTTGCCTTCTCTCCGCTTTTGTAGTTCTTGGGTCAAGACAACATCTTTCTGTGGATTACGCCTCCTCTTTTATTTGGACTTTCCATGGTTACATGGCAACAGCTGTTTCTAAGGGACGGGGGTCATAAACAGCCATCGCCTTTGATTACATAACAGTATAAAGAAAAGGTCGTAAACAGTTCAAAGAAGAGGTCGCCTGGAAGGGAGTCTTGTTTTGCTTCCTCTCCGCTTTTGTAGTTCTTGGGTCAAGACAACATCTTTCTGTGGATTACGCCTCCTCTTTTATTTGCACTTTCCATGGTTACATGGCAACAGCTGTTTCTAAGGGACGGGGGTCATAAACAGCCATCGCCTTTGATTACATAACAGTTCAAAGAAAAGGTCGTAAACAGTTCAAAGAAGAGGTCGCCTGGAAGGGAGTCTGGTTTTGCCTCCTCTCCGCTTTTGTAGTTCTTGTGTCAAGACAAAATCTTTCTGTGGATTACAATACATGAAAGAAACTGAACACCTTCATGTTGCTTCCTATCCTACACAGTGGAGTTTTACAAGCCTTCTGCTTGGTAGGATTAAAGACAGCTTTTGTCTGCTCGCCGGGAACTCATTGAAACACAAAGTTTTGGGATAACTTAGATACAATTATTCTGACAACTATAAGTGTAAAAAAAAAAAGCTTTATAGATAGATAGTACTTTATTGATTCCTTCAGGAGAGTTCCCCACAGGAAAATGTTAATGAAAATTATGGTTGTACATTTTCAGAATGTGCTTAGTCTATTTTCAAACTGTATTTTTAAGTTATCATGCCATGATTTTACCAGCATGGCCCACTTGGGAATACATTTTCCTCCGCGTGGCCCCTGAGCTGATATGAGTTTGACACCCCTGTGTTGGATAAGACCTCTGCTTTGTTTTTAATGAATTATTAGGCCTACTACGCTACTGTACTTTAATGTTGGTCACTATTGTGGTACTCGGACAGCCAAGTGTTTGTTACTTGGGGGGGGGGGGGGGGGAGTTTGATAATTACTGATCTATGCAACATTTTGACCAAAGAAGCACCATTAAATGTTACGTAGACAACAATGAAGTGTTTTACATGTAGGAAAAAAAATCATAGCATGGCCCCTTTAAAGGGGGGCAAAAGGGGGAGGAGCTTGTCATTCTTGAGTTCTGTTTACGTGTAAGAACGTTATAGTAAAAAAGTAGCAAAATGGCCAATGTCTGGATCGTAACTAGAGATGTCCGATAATATCGGACTGCCGATATTATCGGCCGATAAATGCTTTAAAATGTAATATCAGAAATTATCGGTATCGGTTTCAAATAGTAAAATTTATGACTTTTCAAAACGCCGCTGTACGGAGTGGTACACGGACGTAGGGAGAAGTACAGAGCGCCAAAAAACCTTAAAGGCGCTGCCTTTGCGTGCCGGCCCAATCACATAATATCTACGGCTTTTCACACACACAAGTGAATGCAAATCATACTTGGTCAACAGCCATACAGGTCACATTGAGGGTGGCCGTATAAACAACTTTAACACTGTTACAAATATGCCCCACACTGTGAACCCACAACAAGCAAGAATGACAGACACATTTCGGGACAACATCCGTACCGTAACACAACATAAAAACAACAGAACAAATACCCAGAACCCCTTGCAGCACTAACTCTTCCGGGACGCTACAATATACACCCCTCGCTACCGCCTACCCCCCCACCTCAACCTCCTCATGCTCTCTCAGGGAGAGCATGTCCCAAATTCCAAGCTGCTGTTTTGAGGCATGTTAAAAAAAATAATGCACTTTGTGACTTCAATAATAAATATGGCAGTGCCATGTTGGCATTTTTTTTCCATAACTTGAGTTGATTTATTTTTGGAAAACCCTGTTACATTGTTTAATGCATCCAGCGGGGCATCACAACAAAATTAGGCATAATAATGTGTTAATTCCACGACTGTATATATCGGTATCGGTTGATATCGGAATCGGTAATTAAGAGTTGGACAATATCAGAATATCGGATATCGGCAAAAAAGTCATTTTTGGACATCTCTAATAATTACTGATCTGTGCAACATTTTGACCAAAGAAGCACCATTAAATGTTATGTAGACCACAATGAAGTGTTTTACATGTAGGAAAAAAAATCATAGCATGGCCCCTTTAAAGGGGAGCAAAAGGGAGAGGAGCTTGTCCTTCTTGGGTTCGGTTTACGTGTAAGAACGTATAGTAAAAAAGTAGCAAAATGGCCAATGTTTGGGTCGTACCGTGACTCCGCCTCCTTCATCCCTTTAACAGTCCCAGTGAGAAACAACATCTCTCCGTTCTTTATCCTCCTTCATCCTTCCATCCTGGATCAGCCCGAGGGGATCATTACCGGTCAGCGGCGGCGGCGGCACGAAACCATCTCCTGCCTGCGTTAAGCGCATCTGGGGGGCTCCTAAACACAAGAACACCGTTCTGGCGCGCCGCCGGCTCACGTGCAACGCAAGGCATGTGCGCAAAAAAGCACGTCCGGATGCAAGAAACACAAACTTAAGCAAAGACAAATGTCTGTGATGACACACACACACACACACACACACACACACACATACACACGGTCCTGCCGTCCATCCATCCTTGATTAGATTCGGCGTTATTAATGGAGGGCCTGTGAGGCGAGCAGACAGCGGGGGTCACGCCGAGTTTAATTCCATTCCGGGCTAACGTCATTTGTCCTGATGCAATTGTTATTGCCCTGGTGCTAGATGTTTATAGGAAACAATAGCCCCCATAACACATCCAGACATCCTATTTAAAGAGGGTCAGCCGGGGGGAAGGCGCGCCTGCTCCCCTCCCTGCTGATGACACGCGGGGGTCGCTCGCTGGCCGCTTGGAGTGCGGCGACCAGGACCGGAATTGAAGTGGCGCTCCTGGAATTTTTTCGCTCTTTACTCAGACTTTACTCTGACTTTACCCACTCAGTGACCTAGTGGTTAGAGTGCCCGCCCTGAGATCGGTAGGTTGTGAGTTCAAACCCCGGCCGAGTCATACCAAAGACTATAAAAATGGGACCCGTTACCTCCCTGCTTGGCACTCAGCATCAAGGGTTGGAATTGGGGGTTAAATCACCAAAAATGATTCCCGGGCGCGGCCACCGCTGCTGCTCACTGCTCCCCTCACCTCCCAGGGGGTTAACAAGGGGATGGGTCAAATGCAGAGGACACATTTCACCACACATAATGTGTGACAATCATTGGTACTTTAACTTTAACTTAAAAAAAAAAAAATAATTGCCGCTTTTCTTCCTATCACTCACACGACTTGAAGAGAGGGAAACAAAAAAAGTATCTCAAGAGTCATGTCGCTACTTTTAAACGTTAGCAACACTACCATAGCTAAGTGAGCTACAGCGCGGACTCGGGTTGTGCCGATACTAGATATGTCCGATAATACCTGCCGATATTATCGGCCGATAAATGCTCTAAAATGTAATATCGTAAATTATCGGTATCGGTTTTTTATTATCGGTATCGTTTTGTTTTTTTCATTTTATTTTTTTTATTTTTTATTTTTTATTAAATCAACATAAAAAACACAAGATACACTTACAATTAGTGTACCAACCCAAAAAACCTGTTCCTTTCTGTTATTAATATTCTGGTTCCTACATTATATATCAATACAGTCTGCAAGGGATACAGTCCGTAAGCACACATGATTGTGCGTGCTGCTGGTCCACTAATAGTACTAACCTTTAACAGTTAATTTTACTCATTTTCATTAATTACTAGTTTATATGTAACTGTTTTTATATTGTTTTACTTTCTTTTTTATTCAACAAAACGTTTTTAATTTATTTATCTTATTTTATTTTATTTTTAAAAAAAGGCCCTTATCTTCAGCATACCTGGTTGTCCAAATTAGGCATAATAATGTGTTAATTCCACGACTGTATATATCGGTATCGGTTGATATCGGTATCGGTAATTAAGAGTTGGACAATATCAAAATATCAAATATCGGCAAAAAAGCCATTATCCCTAGCCGATACCAATTTTGATACTTTTTGATACTTTTCTAAATAAAGGGGACCACAAAAAAATGCCATTATTGGCTTTATTTTAACAAAAAATCTTAGGGTACATTAAACATATGTTTCTTATTGCAATCAAAGAGCCATTTTTGTTACGTACGGCGGGGGAAGGAGACGACACCACGGCAGGAATCAGTTCAATTGGTTTATTTAACTTGATGAGTAGGTGGGATGTGTATGTTACTCTTTAAGTGATAGGTGCAAAACGATGTGTAGAAGTAACCATGTGAATGTGACCAGAGTTTGTTGTATGTGTGTGTCAGACCAAAGGGGCAAGGCGAGAAGGCAGTCCGTGGGCAGGCAAGCGGTCGGGGGCTGGAGAGAAGCAACGAGGTCCGTGTACAAGCAGGGGTCGAGGATCGGGGGGTAGGCAGTCCGGAATCCAGAGGGAAGTCGAGGCGCACAGCTCGGTCACGGAAGACACGGTGAGTACTGCGGGAGACACAAAGGACATATGACCGGGGGAACAGGGAAGGCACAGAGAGAGATCAAGTCCGCGGGAGGGAAGCCAGAGACGGGATGCTTACTACGGGAGTGAACTACGTTCCGGCACTGGATTATCAGGTTCCGCTGGTCTTTATTCCACCTGTCTTCATTAGCTCCAGGTGCGCTGATTGAGGATTGCCTGTAGCCTTGCAGGCGCGTAGCCACGTTGCGTGCAGAGCGAACAGGGGTGTGTCCCGGCGTGTCTCTAGCGCAGGGGCCGGCAAAGCTTAGAATAATAGTAAACATACTAGAAAACGTGACTTTTATTAGTAAGTAAGCAAACAAAGGCTTCTAATTTGTCTGCTGACATATGCAGTAACATATTGTGTAATTTCCTAGTGGTTAGAGTGTCCGCGCTGAGATCGGTAGGTCGTGAGTTCAAACCCCGACCGGGTCATACCAAAGACTATAAAAATGGGACTGATTACCTCCCGACTTGGCACTCAGCATCAAGGGTTGGAATTGGGGGTTAAATCACCAAAAATGATTCCTGGGCGCGGCCACCGCTGCTGCTCACTCCTCCCCTCACCTCCCAGGGCGATGGGTCAAATGCAGAGAATAATTTTGCCACACCTAGTGTGTGTGTGGGACAATCATTGGTACTTTAACTTTAACTTTGAATTTATCATTCTATTATTTTGTCAAAATTATGAGGGACAAGCTGTAAAAATTGATTATTAATCCACTTTTTCATTTACTGTTAATATCTGGGTACTTCCTGTTTTAACATGTTCTATCTACACTTCTGTTAAAATGTAATAATCAATCAATGTTTATTTATATAGCCCTAAATCACAAGTGTCTCAAAGGGCTGCACAAGCCACAACGACATCTTCGGTACAGAGCCCACATAAGGGCAAGGAAAAACTCATCCCAGTGGGACGTCGATGTGAATGACTTTGAGAAACCTTGGAGAGGACCGCATATGTGGGTAACCCCCCCCCCCCTATTATTCTGTTGTTTGATACTTTTATATTAGTTTTGGATGATACCACAAATTTGGGTATCGATCCAATACCAAGTAGTTACAGGATCATACATTGGTCCTATTCAAAGTCCTCATGTACATATTTCCTGAGTTTATAAACATAATAAGATGTTTAAAAAAAAAAAAAAAAGAATATTTTGTGACAATAAAAAATATTGATGTAATCATAGTAGTATCGACTAGATACGCTCTTGTACTTGGTATCATTAAAGTGGATGTCAGGTGTGGATCCTGAGGGAGTTTCAGTGTTATAGCTTCACCTTTCTCGTTAGGTTTTAGGCCAAAATGCGTCCGTTTCTCTTTTCTGTCTACACACTGTGCCTGCTTGTAAGTACTCTGTGATTGTGCACTGCCGGACATGCTCCTCTACTCGTAAAACCAGCAATGTGACTACGTGGCGACGGCTCGCTCTCATGCCTGTTAAATTGTTTAAGAAAAAAAAAAAAAATGGAATCAAACATTTTTCAAACAGAGTATAGTACTGTTTTTGATTCATTGGTACTGCGATACTATACTAGTACCGGTATACTGTACCACCCTAGCGCTAACATCACACTCACATTTTAGCAGCAACATCATGCTAGGTTGGTCTGCCGCTTTCTACTGGTCTTCAGGTTGCATTTTAAGATGTGGAGCAAAGCCTTTTTTAGGACAGACTTGTCCTGCATGAAACATATTAACAAAATAATCAAACTCCCCACGTCTGTAGCTGACTGATGGATAGTTGGAAGAGCTCCAGGTTGCATTTTAAGATGTGTAGCGAAGCCATAAGAAATATAAATACAAATTTGCATTTTAAGATGTGTAGCAAAGCCTTTAAAAAAAAAAATTTTTTATTTTTTATTTTTTACAAAGCTGTCTAGGTTAAAGTGTATCAACAAAATAATCAAACCCCCACACCTATAGCTGACTCATGGATTGTTGACAGAGTTCCAGGTTGCATTTAAGACGGGTAGCGAAGCCTTTTTTTAAATTTCCAAGCCCGTCCGGCATGAAGTGTGTTAACAGAATTAGCAAACCCCCATGTCTGTAGCTGATTGATAAATAGTTGGCAGAGCTGCAGGTTGCAATTTAAGACATGTAGCGAAGCCATCTTAAAAAATAAATCAAACTTTGCCTTTTAAGATGTGTAGCAAAGCCTTTAAAAAAAAACATTTTTACAAAGTTGTATGGCTTGAAGTGTATTAACAAAATAATCAAACTCCCACATCTATAGCTGATTGATGGATTGTTGGCAGAGCTCCAGGTTGTGTTTTAAGACGTGTAGCGAAGCCATTTTTTTTTGTCAAACCTGACCTGCATTAGGTGTTTTAACAGAATATTCAAACTCCCCACGTCTGTAGCTGCCTGATGGTTAGTTGGAAAAACTCCAGGTTGCATTTCAAGACATGTAGCGAAGCCAATTAAAAAAATAAATAAAAGTGTGCATCTTAAGATGTGTAGCAAAGCCTTTTTTTAATTTACAAAGCTGTATGGCTTGAAGTGTATCAACAAAATAATCAAACTCCCACATCTATAGCTGATTGATGCATTGTTGGCAGAGCTCCAGGTTGCGTTTTAAGACGTGTAGCGAAGCCTTTTTGTGTTTTTTTCTAGTCCCATCCTGCATGAAGTGTGTTAACAGAATAAGCAAACTCCCTATGTCTGTAGCTGACTGATGGATTGTTGGCACAGCTCTGGGATGCATTTTAAGACATGTAGCGAAGCCTATTGTGTTCCCCCCCCAATCCTGTCCTGTAATAACAGAATAATTAAACTCCCACGTCTGTAGCTGGCTGACGGCTTTTTGACAGAGCTCCAGGTTGCATTTCAAGATGCATAGCGAAGCCTCTTTTTTTTCTCCCCCACACAAAGCTGTTTTGCGTGACGTGGACCAAGAACCTAAGCACACTCCCACGTCTGTATGTGACTGATGGATTGTTGGCAGAGCTCCAGGTTCCATTTTAAGACGTGTAGCGAAGCCATTTTTTTTGTCAAACCGTACAGAATATTCAACTCCCCACGTCTGTAGCTGACTGATGGTTAGTTGGAAAAACTTCAAGACGTGTAGTGAAGCCAATTAAAATAAATAAATAAAAGTGTGCATGTTAAGATGTGTAGCAAAGCCTTTTTTATTTTATTTACAAAGCTGTATGGCTTGAAGTGTATCAACAAAATAATCAAACTCCCACATTTATAGCTGGTTGATGGATTGTTGGCAGAACTCCAGGTTGCGTTTTAAGACGTGTAGCGAAGCCTTTTTTTCTAGACCCATCCTGCATGAAGTGTGTTAACAGAATAAGCAAACTCCTTATGTTTGCTGATGGATTGTTGGCACAGCTCTGGGATGCATTTTAAGACATGTAGCGAAGCCTATTGTATTTTTCCCCCCGCTCAATCCTGTCCTGTAATAACAGAATAATTAAACTCCCACGTCTGTAGCTGGCTGACGGCTCTTTGGCCATATCCAGGTTGCATTTTAAGACGGGTAGCTAAGCCTTAAAACCACCCCCAAAACTTTCCTTTGTGAAGTGTATTAACTGAATAATCAAACTCCCATGTCTGGGTTGTTGGCAGAGCTCCATGTTGCATTTTAAGACGTATAGTAAAGCCTTTTTTTTTTTTTTTTTTAAACCTATAGTTCATTTATTTATTTCATTCATAAAAAGGAATACAATAAAAATGTATCAATCAACATAACATTAAAGTAAAATATGAAGGAAAAAGAGCAGAAAGAAGTTAAAAGCGTATAATATCTGCCCCTATTTGACTTTCAATAATGGCGACTACAAAGCCATATTTTCATTTTGCACCAATTTAACCAATTATGAATAAATAATCCTTGTCAGTCATATTTTTTGGTCATCATGACTTTTTTTTTTTTGAAATTTAAATACAGATTTACATTGTTTTATTCCACTATGAAGTTTGTTCCATAAAGTAGCACACCTGTGGTTGAAATACTTTATTTCCCTTCTCACTGTTCTAAATCTAGAGTTATTAAAGATCTCAGTTCCTCTCAGATTATAATTACTTTTTCTTTTTACAACTCTGTTTTGAATGTTTGGTAGAATTGTTACATGTGCTTTGTGCAAGATTTTTAGGATATTATACTCTACCAGTTCATGAAATTGTAATACTAATATTGGGTTCGTGGGTTCCCTGTGTGCATTTCCACTAATGATTCTTACGACTCTTTTCTGCAGAAAGAAGATTGGCTTGAAATATGTTAACGGTGCTTTTTAATTGAGCAATTCTTTCACTTTGTGTAAAATAGCACCAGTTTGAGCTACTTTAGCCTTTGCATCATTTATATGGGATTTCCATGACGAATGTTCTTCAATCATAACACCCAAAAACTTGATCTCGTGTCCTTTGAATCTCAACTCCTTCGACATATAATGAGCCATTCCACCATGTTCCTATTACTGCAAAAAGAAATCATACATTTCGTTTTACTAGTATTCAATCTATTTGCATTTCTTGTCAACCACCTGTAACACATCTGTAATATTTTGTCCTGAATAAATTAATGTCGTCCGCAAATAAAATACACTTAGCGAGTTTGGAAACCGTGGTAATACCATTGAGAAACACTATTGGTCCAAGGTAGTGTTGTCCCGATACCAATATTTTCGATACTATTCGGTACTTTTCAAAATAAAGGGGATCACAAAAAATGTATTTTAACCAAAAGTCTTACGGGACATTAAACATGTTTCTTATTACGAGTTTGTCCTTAAATAAAATAGTGAACATACAAGACAACTTGTCTTTTAGTAGTGAGTAAAAAAACAAAGACTCCTAATTTAGCTGCTGACATATGTCATTTTCCATTCTATTATTTTGTCAAAACTATTAAGGACAAGCGGTAGAAAATGAATGATTAATCTACTTGTTCATTTACTGTTAATATCTGCTTACTTTCTCTTTTAACATGTTTTATCTGCACTTCTGTTAAAATGTACGTCGAGGTTGCACTCTAGTGGGTTCTTCAGACCACCACACACTGCCAGGAGAGCCAGGAATTCCGGATATATTTTCATAAATAGTGCAAGTCTTTCTGCTTTTCAGCACAACGTCTTTTCCTTCTGCGTCTGCTCAGTAGCACCTCCAACTCCAACTACTCGTCTCATCACGGCTGCTGCTAATAAAGGCGACAGGTGATTAGATAACAAGGCCCACCTGGGCCATCTACGCAACTGTCGCTGTCCTCGAGGCCGGTCCTGGCAACACCTCGTTCCGCGGCAGGCCCGCAGGCCACACCCCCCTCCACAATGTAATAGTCACATATTCTTCTGTTGTTTGGATGGCGTTTGTTTACATTGTGATGCCGGTGAGCTACGGTGTGTAGTGAAGCATGTTTAACTATGCAGGGATGATACTTGTAAGAAACTTACTTTATTTGTCGCCATGAAGGCGAGGATTAGTGATTTAGAAGTAGCTAAAACACTGCAGACTGCGGATGGACTTTAGCCGCTAGCTAGCCATGTCTTAAAGCACCTCTTGCTGAGGGCGTTTCAGTGTTATAACTTCACCTTTATATTTAGTTTTTAAGCCAAAATGCGGCCGTTCTCCCTTTTCTGTCTACACACTGTGTCTGCTTGTAAGTACTCCGTGATTGTGCGCTGCCGAACATGCTCGCCTGCTCGTAAAACTAACAATGTCACGATGTAAGGCAGATTTCCAATTGTTAACTTCCACAAACTGTTTTCTGTCCTGAGCGAGGTGTTTTAAAAACATAATCCAAATTCCCACGTCTGTGGCTAACTGATGGATTGTTGGCAGAGCCCCAGGTTGCATTTTAAGACGTGTAGCGAAGCCTATACTGAAACTCTTTTGAGTAGCTGTCCTCATAAATAGGCTGCGGTTAAACATATTGCTGTTAGGTCGTCATTAAAAAGCCACTTTTGCGTAATAAACATGTTTTTCAGGAAGCAGGTCTTAAAAAAACGGTTCTCTAATGCAGTGTTTTTCAACCACTGTGTGCCGTGCGATGTTGTCTGGTGTGCCGTGGGAAATGATGCAACTTCACCTACAAACCCCGTTTCCATATGAGTTAGGAAATTGTGTTAGATGTAAATATAAACGGAATACAATGATTTTTATATTCAATTGAATGCACTACAAAGACAAGATATTTGATGTTCAAACTCATAATTTTTTTATTTTTTTTGCAAATAATAATTAACTTAGAATTTCATGGCTGCAACACGTGCCAAAATAGTTGGGAAAGGGCATGTTCACCACTGTGTTACATGGCCTTTCCTTTTAACAACACTCAGTAAACGTTTGGGAACTGAGGAGACACATTTTTTAAGCTTCTCAGGTGGAATTCTTTCCCATTCTTGCTTGATGTACAGCTTAAGTTGTTCAACAGTCCGGGGGTCTCCGTTGTGGTATTTTAGGCTTCATAATGCGCCACACATTTTCAATGGGAGACAGGTCCGCAGTCTTTTACTATGAAGCCACGTTGATGTAACACGTGGCTTGGCATTGTCTTGCTGAAATAAGCAGGGGCGTCCATGGTAACGTTGCTTGGATGGCAACATATGTTGCTCCAAAACCTGTATGTACCTTTCAGAATTAATGGCGCCTTCACAGATGTGTAAGTTACCCATGTCATGGGCACTAATACACCCCCATACCATCACAGATGCTGGCTTTTCCACTTTGCGCCTATAACAATCCGGATGGTTCTTTTCCTCTTTGGTCCGGAGGACACGACGTCCACAGTTTCCAAAAACAATTTGAAATGTGGACTCGTCAGACCACAGAACGCTTTTCCACTTTGCATCAGTCCATCTTAGATGAGCTCAGGCCCAGCGAAGCCGACTGCGTTTCTGGGTGTTGTTGATAAACGGTTTTCGCCTTGCATAGGAGAGTTTTAACTTGCACTCACAGATGTAGCACCCAACTGTAGTTACTGACAGTGGGTTTCTGAAGTGTTCCGGAGCCCATGTGGTGATATCCTTTACACACTGATGTCGCTAGTTGATGCAGTACAGCCTGAGGGATCGAAGGTCACGGGCTTAGCTGCTTACGTGCAGTGATTTCTCCAGATTCTCTGAACCCTTTGATGATATTACGGACCGTAGATGGTGAAATCCCTAAATTCCTTGCAATAGCTGGTTGAGAAAGGTTTTTCTTAAACTGTTCAACAATTTGCTCACGCATTTGTTGACAAAGTGGTGACCCTCGCCCCATCCTTGTTTGTGAATGACTGAGCATTTCATGGAATCCACTTTTATACCCAATCATGGCACCCACCTGTTCCCAATTTGCCTGTTCACCTGTGGGATGTTCCAAATAAGTGTTTGATGAGCATTCCTCAACTTTATCAGTATTTATTGCCACCTTTCCCAACTTCTTTGGCACATGTTGCTGGCATCAAATTCTAAAGTTAATGATTATTTGCAAAAAAAAATAAAGTTTATCAGTTTGAACATCAAATATGTTGTCTTTGTAGCATATTCAACTGAATATGGGTTGAAAATGATTTGCAAATCATTGTATTCCGTTTATATTTACATCTAACACAATTTCCCAACTCATATGGATATGGGGTTTGTAATTGGTCCAAAAAATATTTTTTTGCAAATCAATAATTATAGTCTGCAAATACTGTGCCGTTCCTCGTGCTGTGTAGAATTCGGCTGTAGAACTGTGATCCCAATATGCAGACCACAATGTGCAGGTAAAAAGGTATGTAACGCTTAAGCCTAAAATATACAAAAGGGAAAGGAAAAGGCAATGAAGCATAGGGATGGCTATGTAAAACGAAAAATATTTTTTGCAAACCAGTAATTATAGTCTGCAAATAATCTGTTGTTGTTGAGTGTCGGTGCAGTCTAGAGCTCGGCAGAGCAACCGTGTAATACTCTTCCATATCAGTAGGTGGCAGCAGGTAGCTAATTGCTTTGTAAATGTCGTAAACAGCGGGAGGCAGCGTGCAGGTAAAAAAGGTGTCTAATTCTTAGACCAAAAATAAACAAAAGATGAGTGCCCCTAAGAAAAGGCATTGAAGCTTAAGGAAGGCTATGCAGAATAAAACTAAAACTGAACTGGCTACAAAGTAAACAGAAACAGAATGCTGGACGACAGCAAAAACTTACGGCGTCCACAAAGTACATCCGAACATGACATGACAATCAACAATGTCCCCACAAAGAAGGGTAAAAACAACTGAAATAGTCTTGATCGCTAAAACAAAGCAGGTGTGGGGAATAGCGCTCAAAGGAAGACATGAAACTGCTACAGGAAAATACCAAAAAAGAGAAAAAGCCACCAAAATAGGAGCGCAAGACAAGAACTAAAACACTACACACGGGAAAACAGCAAAAAACTCCAAATAAGTCACGGCGTGATGTAACAGGTGGTGACAGTATACCTACTTTGAGACAAGAGCTATAGTGATGCATGCTTGGTTATGCTTTAAAGTCATATCCAACAATTGCGACAACGACGTTTTATTGTCTACTGAGTTTAATTTTTTAATGATTTCTGCGGGGGGTGTGCCTCCGGATTTTTTAAACGCAAAAAACATGCCTTGGCCCGAAAAAGGTTGAAAAACAGTTCTCTAGTGGACGCCTATTGGAGTCTGGCCAAATACAACTGCTTTTTAGACCTTATTCGTCCACCTTTTGGCAACGAAAGGTACCCTCGCTCTTCCTTCCGCTCGCAGGAGTCGGGACGTTAAATACGCCTCTTTTGGGAACGCTGCCTCCGTTCCTTGAGACTTTTTTACGCTACGCCGCATTAATGTCACGGCCGCTGACGTTTCAGTCGACACCTCATCAAGGCTGCGGCGAGGGAAAGAAAAAAGAATGAAAACAAAGAAAGAAAAAAAAAAAGTCCGAAAGCCGGTTTGCGTATCGTATTCCCGTGTTGTAGTTGTGTCGACTTCGGATGGTTCCCCTCATGATGGATGAGTTTGGCTGCGTGTGTGAGTGGTGCTTGTTTTCATGGAGCCTCGCTACGTCTTTGGCCCCGATAACGTCACTCGAGGAACGCCGCTTTCCCTTTCCGTCAATGGCGGCGTGAAGCTGTGCTCTTTGCAGCCAGGGGTCGCTCCGTCACGTTACTTCCCTCGGAGTTGTGTGCACGAAAAAAACATTTGATGAGTCGCTGCGGATGAAAGCGAGGTGGAACGAGGAACGCTCGCGGTTCCTGGAATGATGACAGCTTAAATACGGTGTGTACACTTCAAGGTGGGGACGTGGTGTCATCAGAGCCATGATGAAAAGCCATAAGGTGTGTGTGTGTGTGTGTGTGTGTGTGGGTGTGTGTGTGTGTGTGTGTGGGTGTGTTTTCTGGCAATGCTTACTTAAAGGGGAACATTATCACAATTTCAGAAGGGTTAAAACCATTAAAAATCAGTTCCCAGTGGCTTATTTTATTTTTCGAAGTTTTTTTCAAAATGTTACCCATCACGCAATATCCCTAAAAAAAGCTTCAAAGTGCCTGATTTTAACCATCGTTATATACACCCGTCCATTTTCCTGTGACGTCACATAGTGATGCCAATACAAACAAACATGGCGGATGGACAGCAAGGTATAGCGACATTAGCTCGGATTCAGACTCGGATTTCAGCGGCTTAAGCGAAATTGAAGAAGAAACTGAAGCTATTGAGCCATATCGGTTTGAACCGTATGCAAGCGAAACCAACGAAAACGACACGACAGCCAGCGACACGGGAGAAAGCGAGGACGAATTCGGCGATCGCCTTCTAACCAACGATTGGTATGTGTTTGTTTTTAAGTGTTGTAATGTTTTTAAGCTAAATTATTGGTAAACACAGTTTATGTACAATAATTTACGTAAAACCGCGAGTAATGAATAAAGTTTTCATCAATTAATATATTCTGTAGACATACCCTCATCCGCTCTCTTTTCCTGAATGCTGATCTGTCCAGTTTTGGAGTTGATGTCAGCAGGCCAGGGAAGCTAGGGTCGATATTCTTCTCTTGATCATCTTCGGTGGCATAAGGGACGGTGTGAGCCAAGACATCCAGGGGGTTTAGCTCGCTCGTCTGCGGGAACAAACTGCCGCCATTGCTTGCCGTGCTACAGAGGTCCTTTGTCCCTGAATAGCTCACACACTCCGGCAGATTCAATGGGGGTGTGGCGGCACATTTCTTTGACTTTATGGTTGGAAATGCATCTGCTTTGAGTGTCGCAGGATATCCACACATTCTTGCCATCTCTGTCGTAGCATAGCTTTCGTCGGTAAAGTGTGCGGAACAAACGACTGACCATTTTCGTCGGCTTTCCCCACACCCTCGTATTTTGAACAACATTCGTCCAATTTCTTGCCACTTTCGCATCTTTGGGCCACTGGTGCAACTTGAATCCGTCCCTGTTCGTGTTGTTACACCCTCCGACAACACACCGACGAGGCATGATGTCTCCAAGGTACGGAAAACAGTCGAAAAAACGGAAAATAACAGAGCTGAGTGTTTGTAATGTGTTTGAGAAAATGGCGGATTGCTTCCCGATGTGACGTCACAACGTGACGTCATTGCTCCGAGAGCGAATAATAGAAAGGCGTTTAATTCGCCAAAATTCACACATTTAGAGTTCGGAAATCGGTTAAAAAAATATATGGTCATTTTTCTGCAACATCAAGGTATATATTGACGCTTACATAGGTCTGGTGATAATGTTCCCCTTTAATGGGGACATCGCTCTGTTTACACAGTCACCTTTAGGGGACCTCTGACGGTATGGGGACAAAAAAACAGGTCCCCTAAAGGGAAACCTTTTAAAATGATAGTCAGATCCATTCTGAAGATGCCTAAGTGCTGAGTAATGAGTTTGTATTTTATTTCTGTGGTTTAAGGTAAGATAAGATAATCCTTTATTGATCCCACAACAGGGAAATTTGGGTTACTTTGTTTACGCGTTTCAAATATTGGTAAAAGAGAAAATTAATTTTCTTGAAAAGTGAAACATTTGTTATCCTGGCATGAATAGCACTGTGATTCTGTATGGTATCCATCCTTAGTTAAAACTAATATATATTTTCCAAAAACAAAATCTGGTTTAGTGTTCCTTAGGATGACATTTTCATACAACATGATTATCAAACATTATTACCTTAAAGCAGTGTTTTTCAACCTTTTTTGAGCCAAGGCACATTTTTTGCGTTGAAAAAATGCGGAGTATCAGTTGACAGTAAAAAGTCGTTGTCGCAATTGTTGGATATGACTTTAAACCAGGGGTCACCAACCTTTTTTAAACCAAGAGCTACTTCTTGGGTACTGATTAATGCAAAGGGATACCAGTTTGATACACACTTAAATAAATTGCCAGAAATAGCCAATTTGCTCAATTTACCTTTAACTCTATGTTATTATTAATAATTATTTAATTTATCTTTGTGGAAACACTGATCATCTTAATAATTTCTCACAATAAATATATATATAAAAACAGATAAATATCAATATGCAACACTTTGTTTTTATACTATACAAGTGCACATTTTTCAAATTGAACATTTTCAAATGATCACTTCTAAGACAGTCTTGTGAAATCACAATATCCCATTTTAACTAGCTAGCCACTAACATTTTTATAAAAGAGGAGAAAACACGAAAAAAAAGAAAATTAAATTTTGAAACATAGTTTATCTTCAATTTCGACTCTTTAAAATTCAAAATTCAACCGAAAAAAAGAAGAGAAAAATTAGCTAATTCGAATGTTTTTGAAAAAATTAAAAAAAGAATTTATGGAACATCATTAGTAATTTTTCCTGATTAAGATTCATTTTAGAATTTTTTAGAACATGTTTTAAATAGGTTAAAATCCAATCTGCACTTTGTTAGAATAAATAACAAATTGGACCAAGCAATATTTCTAACAAAGACAAATCATTATTTCTTCTAGATTTTCCAGAACAAAAATTTTAAAAGAAATTCAAAAGACTTTGAAATAAGATTTAAATTTGATTCTACAGATTTTCTAGATTTGCCAGAATAATTTTTTAAAATTTTAATCATAATAAGTTTGAAGAAATATTTCACGAATATTCTTTGTCGAAAAAACAGAAGCTAAAATGAAGAATTAAATCAAAATGTGTTTATTATTCTTTACAATAAAAAATAAAAAAATTACTTGAACATTGATTTAAATTGTCAGGAAAGAAGAGGAAGGAATTTAAAAGGTAAAAAGGTATATGTGTTTAAAAATCCTAAAATCATTTTTAAGGTTGTATTTTTTCTCTAAAATTGTCTTTCTGAAAGTTATAAGAAGCAAAGTAAAAAAAAAAAAGAATTTATTTAAACAAGTGAAGACCAAGTCTTTAAAATATTTTCTTGGATTTTCAAATACTATTTGAGTTTTGTCTCTCTTCGAATTAAAAATGTTGAGCAAAGCGAGACCAGCTTGCTAGTAAATAAATAACATTTAAAAAATAGAGGCAGCTCACTGGTAAGTGCTGCTATTTGAGCTATTTTTAGAACAGGCCAGCGGGCGACTCATCTGGTCCTTTAGGGCGACCTGGTGCCCGCGGGCACCGCGTTGGTGACCCCTGCTTTAAACCATAACCAAGCATGCATCAATATAGCTCTTGTCTCAAAGTAGGAGTACTTTCACCACCTGTCACATCACACCTTGACTTATTTGGAGTTTTTTGCTGTTTTCCTGTGTGTAGTGTTTTAGTTCTTGTCTTGCGCTCCAATTTTGGTGTCTTTTTTTAGTATTTTCTTGTAGCAGTTTCATGTCTTCCTTTGAGCGCTATTCCCCGCACCTGCTTTGTTTTAGCAATCAAGACTATTCCAGTTGTTTTTATCCTTCTTTGTGGGGATATTTTTGATTGTCATGTCATGTTCGGATGTACACTGTCTTTGCTCCGCAGTAAGTCTTTGCTGTCGTCCAGCATTCTGTTTTTGTTTACTTTGTAGCCAGTTCAGTTTTAGTTTTGTTCTGCATAGCCTTCCTTAAGCTTCAATGCCTTTTCTTAGGGGCACTCATCTTTTGTTTATTTTTGGTTGAAGAATTAGACACCTTTTTTACCTGCACACTGCCTCCCGCTGTTTACGACATTTACAAAGCAATTAGCTACATGCTGCCACCTACTGATGTGGAAGAGTATTACATGGTTACTCTGCCGAGCTCTAGACAGCACCGACACTCAACAACAACAGATTATTTGCAGACTATAATTACTGGTTTGCAAAAAATATTTTTAACCCAAATAGGTGAAATTAGATAATCTCCCACGGCACACCAGACTGTATCTCACGGCACACCAGTGTGCCGCGGCACAGTGGTTGAAAAACACTCCCTTAAAATATGGTACACATTCAGAATTTTCCATCCTTCTATATATGGTAGTTGGAGTTGCAGACAACTTCATTACTGCTAAATAGCATTTTTCAGTAATGTCACAGAAGATGCAGGATTTGCTTTAACATTTAAGTGGTGAAACTTCCTATAAGAGGACAGCTGTAGTGCTGTATTCTGAGGATCATGTCATATTTAATTTGAACTTTTTTTGTTTTTTAAATGGTCCTCAGTAGTCACGTACACATTTGTGTGAACTATGCTAAATTATTTAAATTTGGTCCCCATGAACCATATTAACTCTTTTTCCCCAGAGTCCCCAGTAAGAATGATTAGCACATTACTTCATCAATCCAGAGATTTAAAGACGTGTATGAGCTAACTGGGCAGTGGCCAATTTACCTCATTTTTTTTAATGCCTCCACAACCTGTAGAAAAGGTGGTCCCCACAAGTGATGATCAAAAACTCGGTCCCCATTCCAAATGATAACCAGTATGTGTGTGTGTGTCAAACATCAAGATGACACTCCACATTAAAACACTTTTATACATCAATGTATTCTTCCGACGTATTCACTTTCAATGTGAAAGCCAATGCATGGTCAATGTATGAAAGAAACAAAGGACGCGTGCAGCTGGGAGTGCACCTGAACCTAAATAGACTCAATTGCAAAGTGAGAACAGGTGCGCTGGCAGACAAAGTAATGATGCTGCTAAGACCAGAAATAGGATGTGCGAACTGGTAAATAAAAGAGCTAGACCGGAACTAAACACCAAAACAAGGCATGGCCTGGTGCCACAGGTCATGACAAGCTCAGTGGTTCTCAATTCTTTTCTGTCATGCCAAAGCCTGGCCAATAATCAATAAGTCGATTATTCAGACGATATATGAAAATAAACTTGATAATTTATCAATTATTATGGTCATTGAATACCTCTGTGAGTTTGCTTTGTTTTTTTTTTTGTTTTTTTTTTAAAAGGTTTATGTGAAATAGGGACAGATACAGAAACATAGACATCTGAAACAGTTATCCAATGTATGCATCATAGTGTTTTTAGCCAAAGCTAATTTCCAACAGTTGTCCCCACCAACACCAACAACAACAACAACACCACAGATCTAACATCATTAAAATCGGAAAATGTTATTACTTAATAATGACACCACTACCTCAGGAATGGCTGAAAAAAGATAAACACTTAATGAGTATCCTACTCGTGCAGGGGTCGGCAACCTTTACCACTCAAAGAGCCATTTTGACCAGTTTCACAAATTAAAGAAGACAATGGGAGCCACAAAAATCTTTTGAAAATTAATATGAATTAACACTGCATACAAAGTTTTTTTTCTTGCTTTGTGCTATGTATAAACCAAGGGTCTCAGACACGCGGTCCACACCTTAATATGAAAATTGAATGTTAGTGTAGCCCGCGAGTTTTATATCAATGGCGCTTGACAGCGTCATACTTGTCAACCTTCCCGATTTTTCCGGCAGACTATGAATTTCAGAGCAATTATTCTCCCAGCGTGAACCAAAACCAAACAAGAATGACAAACACATTTCGGGAGAACATCTGCACCGTAACACAACATAAACACAACAGAACAAATACCCAGAATCCCATGCAGCCCTAACTCTTCCGGGCTACATTATACACCCCCGCTACCAAACCCCGCCCACCTCAACCGACGCACGGGGGGTAGCAGGGGTGTATAATGTAGCCCGGAAGAGTCAGGGCTGCATGGGATTCTGGGTATTTGTTCTGTTGTGTTTATGTTGTGTTAAGGTGCAGATGTTCTCCCAAAATGTGTTTGTCCTTCTTGTTTGGTTTTGGTTCAAAGTGTGGCGCATTATTAGTAAGAGTCTTAAAGTTGTTTTATATAGCCACCGTCAGTGTAACCTGTGTGGCTGTTGAGCAAGTATGCCTTGCTGTCACTTACGTGTGCAAGCAGAAGATGCACACAACAAAAGGCTGGGCTGGCACGCTATTTGTACAGATTGTAGAGGGCGCAAAATGCTGCACCATCATGGCATGCCCTTATTATTATTGTTAGGGTGAAAATCGGAGAATAATAATCCCGGGAGTTTTCTGCGAGAGGCACCGAAATCCGGAAGTCTCCCGGGAAAATCGGGAGGGTCGGCAAGTATGCAGCTGAGCCGCATCAGAGTGATCAAAGAGCCGCATGCGGCTCCGGAGCCGCGGGTTGCCGACCCCTGTACTAGTGGCTTGTAAAAAGACCATTACTAGGAAATGGATATCCCAGGAGAGCCCAACTTTGAAGCAATGGATGGAAATCACAATGGACATTTATAAAACGGAGAAGATAACTGCTTTTATTAATTATAAATTAGAGAAATTTACTTCATACTGGGAAAACTGGGTCGATTATGTCTCGCCCCATAAGCCTGATTTTATTTTCTTGAATTAGTGATTGTATTGTTTAAAAAAAAAAAGAAAGATTACTCCCTATACGTCTATATATACAGTCGCGATCAAAAGTTTACATACACTTGTAAAGAACATAATGTCATGGCTGTCTTGAGTTTCCAATAATTTCTACAACTCTTATTTTTTTGTGATAGAGTGATTGGAGCACATACTTGTTGGTCACAAAAAACATTCATGAAGTTTGGTTCTTTTATGCACAAAAATTGAGCAATATGTTTAGAGGAGAAAATGTGAGGTCTTTAATCCCAATATATACAGTACAGTACAGGCCAAAAGTTTGGACACACCTTCTCATTCAATGTGTTTTCTTTATTTTCATGACTATTTACATTGTAGATTGTCACTGAAGGCATCAAAACTATGAAAGAACACATGTGGAGTTATGTACTTAACAAAAAAAGGTGAAATAACTGAAAACATGTTTTATATTCTAGTTTCTTCAAAATAGCCACCCTTTGCTCTGATTACGTTTTCGCACACTCTTGGCATTCTCTCGATGAGCTTCAGGAGGTAGTCACCTGAAATAGTTTTCACTTCACAGGTGTGCTTGAAGCTCATCGAGAGAATGCCAAGAGTGTGCAAAAGCAGTAATCAGAGCAAAGGGTGGCTATTTTGAAGAAATTAGATCATATACATACAGTCGCGATCAAAAGTTTACATACACTTGTAAAGAACATAATGTCATGGCTGTCTTGAGTTTATAGTACTTTCTACAACTCTTATTTTTTTGTGATAGAGTGATTGGAGCACATACTTGTTGGTCACAAAAAACATTCATGAAGTTTGGTTCTTTTATGAATTTATTATGGGTCTACTGAAAATGTGAGCAAATCTGCTGGGTCAAAGGTATACATACAGCAATGTTAATATTTGGTTACATGTCCCTTGGCAAGTTTCACTGCAATAAGGCGCTTTTGGTAGCCATCCACAAGCTTCTGGTTGAATTTTTGACCACTCCTCTTCACAAAATTGGTGCAGTTCAGCTAAATATATGTGTATATATATATATATATATATATATATATATATATATATATATATATATGTGTATATATATATATATATATATATATATATATATATACATATATATGTGTATAAATCTCCTGATGATTGAGGGAACCCCCTCATGAAACAGGCCTGTAGAGATGAAATAGTCTTGTGATTTTTTTCCCACACATACATATATATATATATATATGTATGTTTGTATGTATATGGACCCTACTATATTAATAATTATGGCTGTCCCAATATGACTTTTTCACTTCCGATACAACACTGATTTTAGAGCCACGATTGTTGGCTGATACTAAGATAATAATCTGATACGATATCAGCAGGAATCCTACATATTTTTATTAATTTTTTAGTGTGGAATGTGTAAAAATAGACAAGTGACATTAGTCAGAGAACAATGGTAGGTGTGAAGACACTAACCTTATGCCTGATTTATGCTTTCGAAGTGGAGTGTTAATTTGTCCTTTGACGGCACCGAGTTAGTTGAATGATACGGACACGTTTGTTACTGATTACTTCCTCATGCGCTTCTGCCTTGGAGACGTTGTATGTGTAAGTAATATGCAACTAGAATTATTTGATATTTGTTTATATAGACAAATGTCCTGTTTTATACTGCAATATTGCTTGTATAACTGCGTGCTTCGCTGTTGTGTAGCTTCAAGCTCCGAGTAGTTAACAAATGACTTGACTAAAATGGAAGAAAAGAGCAACCGTGTGTTAAAATCCACACCCAACTGCGCCCAAGACTCAACCTCCGGGCAGATGATTTTAGGTTGTCCTGAAGAATTTGGAGGTTATCCTCCTTTTTCATTGTCCCATTTAAAGGCCTACTGAAAGCCACTACTACCGACCACGCAGTCTGATAGTTTATATATCAATGATGTAATCTTAACATTGCAACACATGCCAATACGGCAATTAGCTTACTAAAGTGCGATTTTAAATTTTGCGCGAAATATCCTGCTGAAAAAGTCTCGGTATGATGACGTCAGCGAGTGACGTCACGGATTGTAGAGGACATTTTGGGACAGCATGGTGGCCAGCTATTAAGTCGTGTGTTTTCATTGCAAAATTCCTCAGTATTCTGGACATCTGTGTTGGTGAATCTTTTGCAATTTGTTCAATGAACAATGGAGACAGCAAAGAAGAAAGCTGTAGGTGGGAAGCGGTGTATTGTGACCGACTGCAGCAACACAAACACAGCCGGTGTTTCATTGATTACATTCCAGGAAGATGACAGTTAATCTTTACCATTGGCCTGTGGAGAACTGGGACAACAGAGACTCTTACCAGGAGGACTTTGAGTTGGATGCGCAGACGCGGTACCGTGAGTACGCATGCAGCTGCGGCTTCCAAACATTTAATCGCTTGCCCGTACATGCGTGCCGCTATGTGCATGTCACGTACGTAACTTTGGGGACTTTGGGGAAATATGTGTGCTGTATGAACTTTGGGGAGGTGAACGGTACTTTGGGCTGTGGGATTGAGTGTGTTGTGCGGGCGTTTGAGTTGTATTGGCGGCAGGCCCGGCCCTAACCAATCTGACGCCCTAGGCAAGATTTTAGGTGGCGCCCCCCCACATCGGCAGTGAAGTGTATATACTCACAAGAAACCGAATAGCTTTGTCTTTGACCTTTTTTTTACTTAAAGAAAGCAAATTAACAATCAGAATAGTTAACAAGATTTTTAAAAAATATGAATAAATAAATGAATGCAAAAAATAAAAAATGAATATATGAAATACAATATTTTTTACATACATATTGCTTAATTAACATTAATGATGTGCACTTTAACAACTAGGCTTACAACTATACCTAATATATAAAGGGGTGGACAAGTGACTATTACCTGCAGGGCAAACATTAGCTAACCAGAAGGCAATAACAATGTAAACAAAAAACACCTGCTTAAAAGATCTAATACAAATGTCCCTGAGGAATGTAAGGTGGGAGTACTGTAATTACCTAACGTTACATTATTATTTTCCATAACAATTTAGCCCCCTCCACAATATTAACCCGACGTTAAAACAGAACTAGCTATTTATTGATTAGCAATTGCCGAATCATGTAACATTAGCTTAATGCTAAAAAGCCAGGTTACTATCACATTCTGTAACAGACAAATAATTTCATGTAGGCTAACGTTACCTACCTGCTACCTCTGTCTTTTTCTCGTTTCTCCTCCTCTTCTTTTCTCTTTTTTCTTCCCTGGGCACCTGACAGTTTTCGCCGTTTTGACATCTTGTGTTGATTTTTTGATGTGGTGACGTCCAAAAAGAGTCATGATAGGAGAAGGGAGGGGGCGCACCGTGCTAAGGCTGGGGGGGGGGGAATGGGGCGTTATGTTGTAACAAATAATATTTCTGTTATATAGGCTTTACTTTGCATTTTAATTAACGTGGGATTATTTTTTGTATTTAGAAATAATAGTACCAACTTTTTTTTTTTTTTTCTCCAAGATTTGTGGCACTGGCGTGGCGCCCCCTGATGGACGGCGCCCTTAGCATTTGCCTATACGGCCTATGCCACGGGCCGGCCCTGATTGGCGGGTTATATGGACGGGAGGGGGGAGGTGTTTGTTATGCGGGATTAATTTGTGCCATATTAAATATAAACCTGGTTGTGTTGTGGCTAATAGAGTATATATATGTCTTGTGTTTATTTACTGTTTTAGTCATTCCCAGCTGAATATCAGGTCCCACCCGCCTCTCACAGCATCTTCCCTATCTGAATCGCTCCCACTGCCCTCTAGTCCTTCACTCTCACTTTTCTCATCCAAAAATCTTTCCTCCTCGCTCAAATTAATGGGGAAATCGTTGCTTTCTCGGTCCGAATCGCTCTCACTGCTGGTGGCCATGATTGTAAACAATGTGCGGATCTGAGGAGCTCCACAACCTGTGACGTCACGCGCATATCGTCTGCTACTTCCGGCACAGGCAAGGCTTTTTTATCAGCGACCAAAAGTTGCGAACTTTATCGTCGATGTTCTCTACTAAATGCTTTCAGCAGAAATATGGCAATATCGCGAAATGATCAAGTATGACACATAGAATGGACCTGCTATCCTCGTTTAAATAAGAAAATCACATTTCAGTAGGCCTTTAAAGCACCAGTTCCATTGGCAGCATAATACTACCACCACCATGCTTGACGGTGGGCATGGTGTTCCTGGGATTAAAGGCCTCTAAACATCTAAATTTTTGTGCATAAAAGAACCAAACTTCATGAATGTTTTTTGTGACCAACAAGTATGTGCTCCAATCACTCTATCACAAAAAAATAAGAGTTGTAGAAATGATTGAAAACTCAAGACAGCCATGACATTATGTTCTGTACGAGTGTATGTAAACTTTTGATCGGGACTGTATGTATAATGCCAGAGGAGCTTTAATTGAAACACAAAATGCAGGAGTGCGTGTTTATTTGTGTCGATACACACAGCATGTGAACGTTTCCCTCCCTGTGACATTCGCATTACCTGGCAAATATTAGTCCTCAAACAAAGACTTCTGTTCCGACCACAAGAAGCGGAACCGTGTGTGGAACGTCGGCATCGACTAGACCTGTGAAAAACCAACAGCGGCGTTTATCTTCCCAGATAACGTTGATGGCTGTTTGCTCAACTTCGACAGTGAACCCCCCCCCCCCCCACCTCTCGCTCTTCATAACCCCCCACACCCCCCCACCATCAAGGTCGGGGGAAACTCGATACTCCCGGCGTGCTGTGTTTTCACCTGGTCGTCACGGTAACCCCCCTCAAAAACACGGGGGCGGCCCCGTGAATGAAATTCCTGCGTGTCATCAATCACCGTCCAACAAAGCCACGACTGTTGTGCTCTTGGGGCGAAGCGGCGGGGGCAGGGGGGGACAACGTGCCAGCTGAAGCCCGGTGGGCCCCCCCACCCTCAAGCTGAGGTCCTGGATGTTTACACTGCTCTCCTGACACTGGCTCTGATTCAGTTCAGCCGGAGAAGAGACCACCTTTTTTACCCTGCAAGACCTTGGCGCATGTGGAGGAATGTGCGTGTAAACAACACATGACTAGCCAGGCTCTGTGTGGCGCAGCCGTGCAGTACTCATCTCGGCCACAAGAGGTGATGGTGTGTCTATGCCCCAAACAAGATTGGGTTTGGGACTTTGATATTACCGTATTTTTCGGACCATAGGGCGCACCGGGTTATAAGGCAAACTGCTGATGAGCGGGTCTACTCAGGTCTATTTTCATGCATAAGGCGCAAATAGTCACATTAAAGGGGTCATATTCTGTTTGTTTTTTTCTCCATTTAAAACACTTCCTTGTGGTCTACATCAGTGTTTTTCAACCTTTTTTGAGCCAAGGCACATTTTTTGCGTTGAAAAAAATGCGGAGGCACACCACCAGCAGAAATCATTAAAAAACGTGTGTGTTTGTTTTCCCGAGATGCAAGTAAAGCTGGACTGGTCATGGCGTGAAGGTAAATACATGATTTATTTAAACACTATAACTACAAAAAAAAGTACAAACGAAAAGCGCGCACAGTGGCGGAGAAACGACTTGGCTATGAAAACAAATACTTGCACAAAGGCAGAAACTATGAACAACAAAAAACACTAACTGTGGCTTAATAAACAAAAACTTACTTGGCATGGAACCGGCATGAAAAAAGAGCAGCAAGGGTCTTAAGGGTGTGTGGAGAGTGTGCAGAAGCATAAATGCGGGATGTCACCAGAAAGACAAACTGAAAACAATGAACTTAAATACTACAGACATGATTAACGAAAACAGGTGCGTGACTCAAAAACAGGTGCGTGACGTGACAGGTGAAAACTAATGGTTGCTATGGTGACAAACAAGAGTGCACAATGAGTCCAAACGTGGAACAGGTGAAACTAATGGGTAATCATGGAAACAAGACAAGGGAGTGAAAAGCCAGAAACTAAAGAGTCCAATAACTAAACAAAACAAAACATGATTACACAGACATGACAAGTTGACAGTAAAAAGTAATTGTCGCAATTGTTGGATATGACTTTAAAGCATAACCAAGCATGCATCACTACAGCTCTTGTCTCAAAGTAGGTGTACTGTCACCACCTGTCACATCACACCCTGACTTATTTTGAGTTTATTGCTGATTTCCTGTGTGTAGTGTTTTTGTTCTTGTCTTGCGCTCCTATTTTAGTGGCTTTTTCTCTTTTTTTGGTATTTTCCTGTAGCAGTTTCATGTCTTCCTTTGAGCGATATTTCCCGCATTTACTTTGTTTTAGCACTCAAGAATATTTCAGTTGTTTTTATCTTTCTGTGTGGGGACATTGTTGATTGTCATGTCATGTTCGGATGTACATTGTGTACGCCGTCTTTGCTCCACAGTAAGTCTTTGCTGTCGTCCAGCATTCTGTTTTTGTTTACTCTGTAGCCAGTTCAGTTTTAGTTTCGTTCTGCATAGCCTTCCCTAAGCTTCAATACCTTTTCTTAGGGGCACTCACCTTTTGTTTATTTTTGGTTTAAGCATTAGACACCTTTTTACCTGCACGCTGCCTCCCGCTGTTTCTGACATCTACAAAGCAATTACCGTATTTTTCGTACTATATGTCGCAGTTTTTTTCATAGTTTGGCCAGGGGTGCGACGTATACTCCGGAGCGACTTATGTGTGAAATTATTAACATATTACCGTCAAATATCAAATAATATTATTTATCTCATTCGCGTAAGAGACGAAGCAAATGGCAGCCATCGTCACACACACGTCAGCAATCGTCACTCACACGCCAATAATTCGGCGGGGGCGGGTCATGGCAGAAGTGCATTGTGGGTTTTGGAATGCTAACTACTATATGCTATACGCTACTGCCGGAGCTATTAAAATGGATCACATCAACAATCGTGGTAACTTGTAAAAATTGAGAAGGACTGAACTAAAATGGCACCGAAAAGGAAATCATATACTGCAGATTACAAGCTGGACGTAGTGAAATATGCACCAGAAAACGGCGATCGAGCAGCAGAAAGAATGGACGCTAGCGGGGCGCATACCAGGAGCGACACCGAGGTGGAAGATTTCATGGGATTTAGCGATCGGGAGAAAGTTAACATACCAGGCACGTTCTCAGTTGGTTATTTATGCCTCATATAACGTACACTTATTCAGCCTGTTGTTCACTATTCTTTATTTATTTTAAATTGCCTTTCAAATGTCTATTCAACACCAACACATCATTTGCAGACTATAATTAATGGTTTGCAAAAAATATTTGTAACTCAAATACAGTAGGTGATATTACCAGAGGTGGGTAGAGTAGCCAGAAATTGTACTCAAGTAAGAGTACTGTTACTTTAGAGATTTATTACTCAAGTAAAAGTAAGGAGTAGTCACCCAAATATTTACTTGAGTAAAAGTAAAAAGTATGTTGTGAAAAAACTACTCAAGTACTGAGTAACTGATGAGTAACATACACACTCATATCATATATATATATATATATATATATATATACATACATATACATTGATATATACATACATATACATTGATATATACAGTATATAATTTATATGTATTTATTTTGCTGTTTTTGTTTACATGTTAAAGGTGTTTTAATGAATATACATGCATGTTTAACATATAGATTCCTTTCTATCATGAAGACTAGAATATAAGTTGGTGTATTACCTGATTCTGATGACTTGCGTTGATTGTAATCAGACAGTCGTGATGATAACGTCCACGTTTTCAAATGGAGGAGAAGAAAAGTTCCTCCTTCCTGTCTAATACCACATGAAAGTGGTGAGTTTTTGGCATCTTAGTTGTCCAGCTTCCATATTCGTTTTCATACACTTTACAAGAAATATATTGGCGTCAAACTCCGTAGCTTGCTAGCTTGTTTGCGCTGGCTTTCGGAGACTCTTATTTTGAAAGCGCAGGCGCGATGGAGCGGCACTTTTATTGTGAAGACAGGAACGTCCTCATGTGCGGTCAGTTTTTAGGCTTTTGACGGGATGTATGGTTGGAATGAAAAAGTATCTTTTTTCCTTCACACTTTTGATTCATTGATTGGAACTTGTATTAGTAGATTGCACAGTACAGTACATATTCCGTACAATTGACCACTAAATGGTAACACCCCAATAAGTTTTTCAACTTGTTTAAGTCAGGTCATGTGACCACCTGGCTCTGTTTGATTGGTCCAACGTCACCAGTGACTGCATCTGATTGGTGGAACGAAGTGAAACGTCACCAGTAAGGCAGGCACTTTGAAGGTCTGTCTGACAGACCAAAACAAACAAAGCGTGCATTAACAGATCGATAAAAATTAGTAGCGAGTAGCGAGCTGAATGTAGATAAAAGTAGCGGAGTAAAAGTACCGTTTCTTCTCTATAAATATACTTAAGTAAAACTAAAAGTATGTTGCATTCAAACTACTCTTAGAAGTACAATTTATCCCAAAAGTTACTCAAGTAGATGTAACGGAGTAAATGTAGCGCGTTACTACCCACCTCTGGATATTACATAATCTCCCACGGCACACCAGACTGACACTAGTGTGTCGCGGCACAGTAGTTGAAAAACACTGGTCTACATAACATGTAATGGTGGTTCTTTGGTCAAAATGTTGCATAGATGATGTTTTAAAGATCATCTTCCAGCTGCTTTCTGACTGTCTCTTCAGGATGCGCCGTTTTGTGTGTGTGTGTGTGTGTGTGTGTGTGTGTGGGGGGTCTTACTTACGTGCCTCCACTTCGACAGCGTCATCTTTGTTGTACCGGTAATTTTTAGCGCTTCCACAGCGAGTCTACTGACGGATATAATGCCAGATAATACAGTATATATATATATATATATATATATATATATATATATATATATATATATATATATATATATATATATAATTTCAGGTATCGGATTAATATTGGTATCAAGACGCAAGGCTCTAATATCAGTATTGTAAAAAGACATATCAGGACACCCCTAATTTATATTTATATATATATATATATATATATATATATATATATATATATATATATATATATATATATATATATATATATATATACACACACACATATAAAGAGGAACACACAGTAGAACATGTATATATGTATTACCCCGAAAGGGACAAGCGGTAGAAATGGATGGATGGATGGATATATATATATATATATATATATATATATATATATATATATATATATATATATATATATATATATATATATATCATAACATATATACATGTATGTGTGTATGTATATATATATATATATATATCTGAGGGAGAAGCGGTACAAAATGTATATATGTGTATAATATATACATATATAAAATATATATATGTAAAATTATACGTATGTAAATATATATTTAAATATATATACCCCGAACAAGATTGTGTTTATGGCCCCGTTTTGGGACTTTAATATTACCGTAATTTTTGGACCATACGGCGCACCGGATTATAAGGCACACTGCATTATATAAAAAAAAATAGGGGTGTGAATATATATATATATATATATATATATATATATATATATATATATATATATATATACATATATATAGAGCCCCGCCACCCGGCTGAAATGAGTTTCCTCCGCCGGGTGGCGGGGCTCTCCCTTAGAGATAGGGTGAGAAGCTCTGTCATCCGGGGGGAGCTCAAAGTAAAGCCGCTGCTCCTCCACATCGAGAGGAGCCAGATGAGGTGGTTCGGGCATCTGGTCAGGATGCCACCCGAGCGCCTCCCTAGGGAGGTGTTTAGGGCACGTCCAACCGGTAGGAGGCCACGGGGCAGACCCAGGACACGTTGGGAAGACTATGTCTCCCGGCTGGCCTGGGAACGCCTCGCGATCCCCCGGGAGGAGCTGGACGAAGTGGCTGGGGAGAGGGAAGTCTGGGCTTCCCTGCTTAGGCTGCTGCCCCCGCGACCCGACCTTGGATAAGCGGAAGAAGATGGATGGATGGATGGATATATATATATATATATATATATATATATATATATATATATATATATATATATATATATATATATATATATATATATATATATATATATATATATACATTATATATATGTATACATATATACATTATATATATATATATATATACATACATTATATATATGTATACATATATACATTATATAACATATAGACATATACGTACATATATGTGTATATACAGGTAAAAGCCAGTAAATTAGAATATTTTGAAAAACTTGATTTATTTCAGTAATTGCATTCAAAAGGTGTAACTTGTACATTATATTTATTCATTGCACACAGACTGATGCATTCAAATGTTTATTTCATTTAATTTTGATGATTTGAAGTGGCAACAAATGAAAATCCAAAATTCCATGTGTCACAAAATTAGAATATTACTTAAGGCTAATACAAAAAAGGGATTTTTAGAAATGTTGGCCAACTGAAAAGTATGAAAATGAAAAATATGAGCATGTACAATACTCAATACTTGGTTGGAGCTCCTTTTGCCTCAATTACTGCGTTAATGCGGCGTGGCATGGAGTCGATGAGTTTCTGGCACTGCTCAGGTGTTATGAGAGCCCAGGTTGCTCTGATAGTGGCCTTCAACTCTTCTGCGTTTTTGGGTCTGGCATTCTGCATCTTCCTTTTCACAATACCCCACAGATTTTCTATGGGGCTAAGGTCAG